>NW_027675368.1:85000-87500 GCF_965601325.2 Salmo salar
GTGTGTGTGTTGTCGGTGTGTGTGTGTGTGTTGTCGGTGTGTGTGTGTGTGTGTGTTGTCGGTGTGTGTGTGTGTTGTCGGTGTGTGTGTGTGTGTTGTCGGTGTGTGTGTGTGTTGTCGGTGTGTGTGTGTGTGTTGTCGGTTTGTGTGTGTGTTGTCGGTGTGTGTGTGTGTGTTGTCGGTGTGTGTGTGTGTTGTCGGTGTGTGTGTGTGTGTGTGTGTGTGTGTGTGTGTTGTCGGTGTGTGTGTGTGTGTGTTGTCGGTGTGTGTGTGTGTGTGTGTGTGTGTTGTTGGTGTGTGTGTGTGTGTGTGTGTGTGTTATCGGTGTGTGTGTGGTGTGTGTTGTCGGTGTGTGTGTGTGTGTGTGTTGTCGGTGTGTGTGTGTGTGTTGTCGGTGTGTGTGTGTGTTGTCGGTGTGTGTGTGTGTGGTCGGTGTGTGTGTGTGTGTGTTGTCGGTGTGTGTGTGTGTGTGTTGTCGGTGTGTGTGTGTGTGTGTGTGTTGTCGGTGTGTGTGTGTGTGTTGTCAGTGTGTGTGTGTGTGTGTTGTAGGTGTGTGTGTGTGTTGTCGGTGTGTGTGTGTGTGTGTGTGTGTGTGTGTGTTGTCGGTGTGTGTGTGTGTGTGTTGTCGGTGTGTGTGTGTGTGTGTGTGTTGTCAGTGTGTGTGTGTGTGTGTGTGTGTTGTCGGTGTGTGTGTGTGTGTGTCGGTGTGTGTGTGTGTGTGTGTGTGTGTTGTCGGTGTGTGTGTGTGTGTGTGTGTTGTCGGTGTGTGTGTGTGTGTGTTGTCAGTGTGTGTGTGTGTGTGTTGTCGGTGTGTGTGTGTTTATGTGTTGTCGGTGTGTGTGTGTGTGTGTGTTGTCGGTGTGTGTGTGTTGTGTTGTCGGTGTGTGTGTGTGTGTGTTGTCGGTGTGTGTGTGTGTTGTCGGTGTGTGTGTGTGTGTTGTCGGTGTGTGTGTGTGTTGTCGGTGTGTGTGGTGTTGTCGGTTTGTGTGTGTGTTGTCGGTGTGTGTGTGTGTGTTGTCGGTGTGTGTGTGTGTTGTCGGTGTGCGTGTGTGTGTGTGTGTGTGCGTTGTCGGTGTGTGTGTGTGTGTGTTGTCGGTGTGTGTGTGTGTGTGTGTGTTGTCGGTGTGTGTGTGTGTGTGTGTGTTATCGGTGTGTGTGTGTGTGTGTGTTGTCGTGGTGTGTGTGTGTGTGTGTTGTCGGTGTGTGTGTGTGTGTTGTCGGTGTGTGTGTGTGTTGTCGGAGTGTGTGTGTGTGGTCGGTGTGTGTGTGTGTGTGTTGTCGGTGTGTGTGTGTGTGTGTTGTCGGTGTGTGTGTGTGTGTGTGTGTGTTGTCGGTGTGTGTGTGTGTGTCGGTGTCAGTGTGTGTGTGTGTGTGTTGTCGGTGTGTGTGTGTTGATGTGTTGTCAGTTGTGTGTGTGTGTGTGTTGTCGGTGTGTGTGTGTGTGTCGTGTGTGTTGTCGGTGTGTGTGTGTGTGTTGTCGGTGTCGTGTGTGTGTGTGTGTTGTCGGTGTGTGTGTGTGTTGTCGGTGTGTGTGTGTGTGTTGTCGGTGTGTGTGTGTGTTGTCGGTGTGTGTGTGTGTGTTGTCGGTTTGTGTGTGTGTTGTCGGTGTGTGTGTGTGTGTTGTCGGTGTGTGTGTGTGTTGTCGGTGTGTGTGTGTGTGTGTGTGTGTGTGTGTGTGTTGTCGGTGTGTGTGTGTGTGTGTTGTCGGTGTGTGTGTGTGTGTGTGTGTGTGTTGTTGGTGTGTGTGTGTGTGTGTGTGTGTGTTATCGGTGTGTGTGTGTGTGTGTGTTGTCGGTGTGTGTGTGTGTGTGTGTTGTCGGTGTGTGTGTGTGTGTTGTCGGTGTGTGTGTGTGTTGTCGGTGTGTGTGTGTGTGGTCGGTGTGTGTGTGTGTGTGTTGTCGGTGTGTGTGTGTGTGTGTTGTCGGTGTGTGTGTGTGTGTGTGTGTTGTCGGTGTGTGTGTGTGTGTTGTCAGTGTGTGTGTGTGTGTGTTGTAGGTGTGTGTGTGTGTTGTCGGTGTGTGTGTGTGTGTGTGTGTGTGTGTGTGTTGTCGGTGTGTGTGTGTGTGTGTTGTCGGTGTGTGTGTGTGTGTGTGTGTTGTCAGTGTGTGTGTGTGTGTGTGTGTGTTGTCGGTGTGTGTGTGTGTTGTCGGTGTGTGTGTGTGTGTGTGTGTGTGTTGTCGTGTGTGTGTGTGTGTGTGTGTGTTGTCGGTGTGTGTGTGTGTGTGTTGTCAGTGTGTGTGTGTGTGTGTTGTCGGTGTGTGTGTGTTTATGTGTTGTCGGTGTGTGTGTGTGTGTGTGTTGTCGGTGTGTGTGTGTGTGTTGTCGGTGTGTGTGTGTGTGTGTTGTCGGTGTGTGTGTGTGTTGTCGGTGTGTGTGTGTGTGTTGTCGGTGTGTGTGTGTGTTGTCGGTGTGTGTGTGTGTGTTGTCGGTTTGTGTGTGTGTTGTCGGTGTGTGTGTGTGTGTTGTCGGTGTGTGTGTGTGTTGTCGGTGTGTGTGTGTG
>NW_027675368.1:97500-130000 GCF_965601325.2 Salmo salar
GTTGTCCGAGTGTGTGTGTGTGTGTGTGTTGTCGGTGTGTTTGTGTTGTCGGTGTGTGTGTGTGTGTGTGTGTTGTCGGTGTGTGTGTGTGTGTGTGTGTTGTCGGTGTGTGTGTGTGTGTGTGTTGTCGGTGTGTGTGTGTGTGTGTGTGTTGTCGGTGTGTGTGTGTGTGTGTTGTCAGTGTGTGTGTGTGTGTGTGTGTTGTCGGTGTGTGTGTCTGTTGTCGGTGTGTGTGTGTGTGTGTGTGTGTTGTCGGTGTGTGTGTGTTGTCGGTGTGTGTGTGTGTGTGTGTGTTATCGGTGTGTGTGTGTGTGTGTTGTCAGTGTGTGTGTGTGTGTGTTGTCGGTGTGTGTGTGTTTATGTGTTGTCGGTGTGTGTGTGTGTGTGTGTTGTCGGTGTGTGTGTGTGTGTTGTCGGTGTGTGTGTGTGTTGTCGGTGTGTGTGTGTTGTCGTGTGTGTGTGTGTGTGTGTTGTCGGTGTGTGTGTGTGTTGTCGGTGTGTGTGTGTGTGTTGTCGGTGTGTGTGTGTTGTCGGTGTGTGTGTGTGTGTGTGTGTTATCGGTGTGTGTGTGTGTGTGTTGTCAGTGTGTGTGTGTGTGTGTTGTCGGTGTGTGTGTGTTTATGTGTTGTCGGTGTGTGTGTGTGTGTGTTGTCGGTGTGTGTGTGTGTGTTGTCGGTGTGTGTGTGTGTGTTGTCGGTGTGTGTGTGTGTTGTCGGTGTGTGTGTGTGTGTGTGTTGTCGGTGTGTGTGTGTGTTGTCGGTGTGTGTGTGTGTGTGTGTGTGTTGTCGGTGTGTGTGTGTGTGTGTTGTCGGTGTGTGTGTGTGTGTGTGTTGTCAGTGTGTGTGTGTGTGTGTGTGTTGTCGGTGTGTGTGTGTGTTGTCGGTGTGTGTGTTTGTGTGTGTGTTGTCGGTGTGTGTGTGTTGTCGGTGTGTGTGTGTGTGTGTTGTCAGTGTGTGTGTGTGTGTGTTGTCGGTGTGTGTGTGTTTATGTGTTGTCGGTGTGTGTGTGTGTGTGTTGTCGGTGTGTGTGTGTGTGTTGTCGGTGTGTGTGTGTGTGTGTGTTGTCGGTGTGTGTGTGTGTTGTCGGTGTGTGTGTGTGTGTTGTCGGTGTGTGTGTGTGTTGTCGGTGTGTGTGTGTGTTGTCGGTGTGTGTGTGTGTTGTCGGTGTGTGTGTGTGTGTGTGTTGTCGGTGTGTGTGTGTGTTGTCGGTGTGTGTGTGTGTGTGTGTGTGTGTGTGTTGTCGGTGTGTGTGTGTGTGTGTTGTCGGTGTGTGTGTGTGTGTGTGTTGTCAGTGTGTGTGTGTGTGTGTGTGTTGTCGGTGTGTGTGTGTGTTGTCGGTGTGTGTGTGTGTGTGTGTGTTGTCGGTGTGTGTGTGTTGTCGGTGTGTGTGTGTGTGTGTGTGTTGTCGGTGTGTGTGTGTGTGTGTTGTCAGTGTGTGTGTGTGTGTGTGTTGTCGGTGTGTGTGTGTTTATGTGTTGTCGGTGTGTGTGTGTGTTGTCGGTGTGTGTGTGTGTGTTGTCGGTGTGTGTGTGTGTTGTCGGTGTGTGTGTGTGTTGTCGGTGTGTGTGTGTGTGTGTGTTGTCGGTGTGTGTGTGTGTTGTCGGTGTGTGTGTGTGTTGTCGGTGTGTGTGTGTGTGTGTTGTCGGTGTGTGTGTGTGTGTGTTGTCGGTGTGTGTGTGTGTTGTCAGTGTGTGTGTGTGTGTGTGTGTGTGTGTGTGTGTGTGTGTGTTGTCGGTGTGTGTGTGTGTTGTGTGTGTGTGTGTTGTCGGTGTGTGTGTTGTCCGAGTGTGTGTGTGTGTGTGTGTGTGTTGTCGGTGTGTGTGTGTGTGTGTGTTGTCGGTGTGTGTGTGTGTGTGTGTGTTGTCGGTGTGTGTGTGTGTGTGTTGTCGGTGTGTGTGTGTGTGTGTGTGTTGTCAGTGTGTGTGTGTGTGTGTGTTGTCGGTGTGTGTGTGTGTGTGTTGTCGGTGTGTGTGTGTGTGTGTGTGTTGTCGGTGTGTGTGTGTTGTCGGTGTGTGTGTGTGTGTGTTGTCGGTGTGTGTGTGTGTGTTGCTGGTTTTTGTGTGTGTGTGTTGTCGATATGTGTGTGTGTGTTGTCGGTGTGTGTGTGTGTGTGTGTGTGTGTGTTGTCGGTGTGTGTGTGTGTGTGTGTTGTCGGTGTGTTTGTGTGTGTGTGTTGTCGGTGTGTGTGTCTGTGTGTTGTCGGTGTGTGTGTGTGTGTGTGTTGTGTGTGTGTGTGTGTGTTGTCGGTGTGTGTGTGTGTTGTCGGTGTGTGTGTGTGTGTTGTCAGTGTGTGTGTGTGTGTGTTGTGTGTGTGTGTGTTGTCGGTGTGTGTGTGTGTGTGTGTTGTCGGTGTGTGTGTGTGTTGACGGTGTGTGTGTGTGTGTGTGTTGTCGGTGTGTGTGTGTTGTCGGTGTGTGTGTGTGTGTGTTGTCGGTGTGTGTGTGTTGTCGGTGTGTGTGTGTGTGTGTTGTCGGTGTGTGTGTGTTGTCGGTGTGTGTGTGTGTGTTGTCGGTGTGTGTGTGTGTGTGTGTTGTCGGTGTGTGTGTGTGTGTGTGTGTTGTTGGTGTGTGTGTGTGTGTGTGTGTGTGTTGTCGGTGTGTGTGTGTGTGTGTTGACGGTGTGTGTGTGTGTGTGTTGTTGGTGTGTGTGTGTGTGTGTGTGTGTTATCGGTGTGTGTGTGTGTGTGTGTTGTCGGTGTGTGTGTGTGTGTGTTGTCGGTGTGTGTGTGTTGTCGGTGTGTGTGTGTGTGTGTTGTCGGTGTGTGTGTGTTGTCGGTGTGTGTGTGTGTGTTGTCGGTGTGTGTGTGTGTGTGTGTTGTCGGTGTGTGTGTGTGTGTGTGTGTTGTTGGTGTGTGTGTGTGTGTGTGTGTGTGTTGTCGGTGTGTGTGTGTGTGTGTGTTGTCGGTGTGTGTGTGTATGTGTTGTTGGTGTGTGTGTGTGTGTGTGTGTGTGTTGTCGGTGTGTGTGTGTGTGTGTTGTCGGTGTGTGTGTGTGTGTTGTCGGTGTGTGTGTGTGTTGTCGGTGTGTGTGTGTGTGGTCGGTGTGTGTGTGTGTGTGTTGTCGGTGTGTGTGTGTGTGTGTGTTGTCGGTGTGTGTGTGTGTGTGTGTTGTCGGTGTGTGTGTGTGTGTGTTGTCAGTGTGTGTGTGTGTGTGTTGTCGGTGTGTGTGTGTTTATGTGTTGTCGGTGTGTGTGTGTGTGTGTTGTCGGTGTGTGTGTGTTGTCGGTGTGTGTGTGTGTTGTCGGTGTGTGTGTGTGTGTGTGTGTGTGTGTGTGTTGTCGGTGTGTGTGTGTGTTGTCGGTGTGTGTGTGTTGTCAGTGTGTGTGTGTGTGTGTTGACTGTGTGTGTGTGTTTGTGTTGTCAGTGTGTGTGTGTGTGTGTTGTCGGTGTGTGTGTGTGTTGTCGGTGTGTGTGTGTGTGTTGTGTGTGTGTGTGTTGTCGGTGTGTGTGTTGTCCGAGTGTGTGTGTGTGTGTGTGTTGTCGGTGTGTTTGTGTTGTCGGTGTGTGTGTGTGTGTGTGTGTTGTCGGTGTGTGTGTGTGTGTGTGTGTTGTCGGTGTGTGTGTGTGTGTGTGTTGTCGGTGTGTGTGTGTGTGTGTGTGTTGTCGGTGTGTGTGTGTGTTGTCGGTGTGTGTGTGTGTGTGTGTTGTCAGTGTGTGTGTGTGTGTGTGTGTTGTCGGTGTGTGTGTGTGTTGTCGGTGTGTGTGTTTGTGTGTGTGTTGTCGGTGTGTGTGTGTTGTCGGTGTGTGTGTGTGTGTGTTGTCAGTGTGTGTGTGTGTGTGTTGTCGGTGTGTGTGTGTTTATGTGTTGTCGGTGTGTGTGTGTGTGTGTTGTCGGTGTGTGTGTGTGTGTTGTCGGTGTGTGTGTGTGTGTGTGTTGTCGGTGTGTGTGTGTGTTGTCGGTGTGTGTGTGTGTGTTGTCGGTGTGTGTGTGTGTTGTCGGTGTGTGTGTGTGTTGTCGGTGTGTGTGTGTGTTGTCGGTGTGTGTGTGTGTGTGTGTTGTCGGTGTGTGTGTGTGTTGTCGGTGTGTGTGTGTGTGTGTGTGTGTGTGTGTTGTCGGTGTGTGTGTGTGTGTGTTGTCGGTGTGTGTGTGTGTGTGTGTTGTCAGTGTGTGTGTGTGTGTGTGTGTTGTCGGTGTGTGTGTGTGTTGTCGGTGTGTGTGTGTGTGTGTGTGTTGTCGGTGTGTGTGTGTTGTCGGTGTGTGTGTGTGTGTGTGTGTTGTCGGTGTGTGTGTGTGTGTGTTGTCAGTGTGTGTGTGTGTGTGTGTTGTCGGTGTGTGTGTGTTTATGTGTTGTCGGTGTGTGTGTGTGTTGTCGGTGTGTGTGTGTGTGTTGTCGGTGTGTGTGTGTGTTGTCGGTGTGTGTGTGTGTTGTCGGTGTGTGTGTGTGTGTGTGTTGTCGGTGTGTGTGTGTGTTGTCGGTGTGTGTGTGTGTTGTCGGTGTGTGTGTGTGTGTTGTCGGTGTGTGTGTGTGTGTGTTGTCGGTGTGTGTGTGTGTTGTCAGTGTGTGTGTGTGTGTGTGTGTGTGTGTGTGTGTGTGTGTGTTGTCGGTGTGTGTGTGTGTTGTGTGTGTGTGTGTTGTCGGTGTGTGTGTTGTCCGAGTGTGTGTGTGTGTGTGTGTGTGTTGTCGGTGTGTGTGTGTGTGTGTGTTGTCGGTGTGTGTGTGTGTGTGTGTGTTGTCGGTGTGTGTGTGTGTGTGTTGTCGGTGTGTGTGTGTGTGTGTGTGTTGTCAGTGTGTGTGTGTGTGTGTGTTGTCGGTGTGTGTGTGTGTGTGTTGTCGGTGTGTGTGTGTGTGTGTGTGTTGTCGGTGTGTGTGTGTTGTCGGTGTGTGTGTGTGTGTGTTGTCGGTGTGTGTGTGTGTGTTGCTGGTTTTTGTGTGTGTGTTGTCGATATGTGTGTGTGTGTTGTCGGTGTGTGTGTGTGTGTGTGTGTGTGTGTTGTCGGTGTGTGTGTGTGTGTGTGTTGTCGGTGTGTTTGTGTGTGTGTGTTGTCGGTGTGTGTGTCTGTGTGTTGTCGGTGTGTGTGTGTGTGTGTGTTGTGTGTGTGTGTGTGTGTTGTCGGTGTGTGTGTGTGTTGTCGGTGTGTGTGTGTGTGTTGTCAGTGTGTGTGTGTGTGTGTTGTGTGTGTGTGTGTTGTCGGTGTGTGTGTGTGTGTGTGTTGTCGGTGTGTGTGTGTGTTGACGGTGTGTGTGTGTGTGTGTGTTGTCGGTGTGTGTGTGTTGTCGGTGTGTGTGTGTGTGTGTTGTCGGTGTGTGTGTGTTGTCGGTGTGTGTGTGTGTGTGTTGTCGGTGTGTGTGTGTTGTCGGTGTGTGTGTGTGTGTTGTCGGTGTGTGTGTGTGTGTGTGTTGTCGGTGTGTGTGTGTGTGTGTGTGTTGTTGGTGTGTGTGTGTGTGTGTGTGTGTGTTGTCGGTGTGTGTGTGTGTGTGTTGACGGTGTGTGTGTGTGTGTGTTGTTGGTGTGTGTGTGTGTGTGTGTGTGTTATCGGTGTGTGTGTGTGTGTGTGTTGTCGGTGTGTGTGTGTGTGTGTTGTCGGTGTGTGTGTGTTGTCGGTGTGTGTGTGTGTGTGTTGTCGGTGTGTGTGTGTTGTCGGTGTGTGTGTGTGTGTTGTCGGTGTGTGTGTGTGTGTGTGTTGTCGGTGTGTGTGTGTGTGTGTGTGTTGTTGGTGTGTGTGTGTGTGTGTGTGTGTGTTGTCGGTGTGTGTGTGTGTGTGTGTTGTCGGTGTGTGTGTGTATGTGTTGTTGGTGTGTGTGTGTGTGTGTGTGTGTGTTGTCGGTGTGTGTGTGTGTGTGTTGTCGGTGTGTGTGTGTGTGTTGTCGGTGTGTGTGTGTGTTGTCGGTGTGTGTGTGTGTGGTCGGTGTGTGTGTGTGTGTGTTGTCGGTGTGTGTGTGTGTGTGTGTTGTCGGTGTGTGTGTGTGTGTGTGTTGTCGGTGTGTGTGTGTGTGTGTTGTCAGTGTGTGTGTGTGTGTGTTGTCGGTGTGTGTGTGTTTATGTGTTGTCGGTGTGTGTGTGTGTGTGTTGTCGGTGTGTGTGTGTTGTCGGTGTGTGTGTGTGTTGTCGGTGTGTGTGTGTGTGTGTGTGTGTGTGTTGTCGGTGTGTGTGTGTGTTGTCGGTGTGTGTGTGTTGTCAGTGTGTGTGTGTGTGTGTTGACTGTGTGTGTGTGTTTGTGTTGTCAGTGTGTGTGTGTGTGTGTTGTCGGTGTGTGTGTGTGTTGTCGGTGTGTGTGTGTGTGTTGTGTGTGTGTGTGTTGTCGGTGTGTGTGTTGTCCGAGTGTGTGTGTGTGTGTGTGTTGTCGGTGTGTTTGTGTTGTCGGTGTGTGTGTGTGTGTGTGTGTTGTCGGTGTGTGTGTGTGTGTGTGTGTTGTCGGTGTGTGTGTGTGTGTGTGTTGTCGGTGTGTGTGTGTGTGTGTGTGTTGTCGGTGTGTGTGTCTGTGTGTTGTCAGTGTGTGTGTGTGTGTGTGTGTTGTCGGTGTGTGTGTCTGTTGTCGGTGTGTGTGTGTGTGTGTGTGTGTTGTCGGTGTGTGTGTGTTGTCGGTGTGTGTGTGTGTGTGTGTGTTATCGGTGTGTGTGTGTGTGTGTTGTCAGTGTGTGTGTGTGTGTGTTGTCGGTGTGTGTTTGTTTATGTGTTGTCGGTGTGTGTGTGTGTGTGTGTGTTGTCGGTGTGTGTGTGTGTGTTGTCGGTGTGTGTGTGTGTGTTGTCGGTGTGTGTGTGTTGTCGGTGTGTGTGTGTGTGTGTGTTGTCGGTGTGTGTGTGTGTTGTCGGTGTGTGTGTGTGTGTGTGTGTGTGTGTGTGTGTTGTCGGTGTGTGTGTGTGTGTGTTGTCGGTGTGTGTGTGTGTGTGTGTGTTGTCAGTGTGTGTGTGTGTGTGTGTGTTGTCGGTGTGGTTGTGTGTTGTCGGTGTGTGTGTGTGTGTGTGTGTTGTCGGTGTGTGTGTGTTGTCGGTGTGTGTGTGTGTGTGTGTGTTGTCGGTGTGTGTGTGTGTGTGTTGTCAGTGTGTGTGTGTGTGTGTTGTCGGTGTGTGTGTGTGTGTGTGTTGTCGGTGTGTGTGTGTGTGTTGTCGGTGTGTGTGTGTGTGTGTGTTGTCGGTGTGTGTGTGTGTTGTCGGTGTGTGTGTGTGTGTTGTCGGTGTGTGTGTGTGTTGTCGGTGTGTGTGTGTGTGTTGTCGGTTTGTGTGTGTGTTGTCGGTGTGTGTGTGTGTGTTGTCGGTGTGTGTGTGTGTTGTCGGTGTGTGTGTGTGTGTGTGTGTGTGTGTGTGTTGTCGGTGTGTGTGTGTGTGTGTTGTCGGTGTGTGTGTGTGTGTGTGTGTTGTTGGTGTGTGTGTGTGTGTGTGTGTGTGTTATCGGTGTGTGTGTGTGTGTGTGTTGTCGGTGTGTGTGTGTGTGTTGTCGGTGTGTGTGTGTGTGTTGTCGGTGTGTGTGTGTGTTGTCGGTGTGTGTGTGTGTGGTCGGTGTGTGTGTGTGTGTGTTGTCGGTGTGTGTGTGTGTGTGTTGTCGGTGTGTGTGTGTGTGTGTTGTCGGTGTGTGTGTGTGTGTGTTGTCAGTGTGTGTGTGTGTGTGTTGTAGGTGTGTGTGTGTGTTGTCGGTGTGTGTGTGTGTGTGTGTGTGTGTGTTGTCGGTGTGTGTGTGTGTGTGTTGTCGGTGTGTGTGTGTGTGTGTGTGTTGTCAGTCTGTGTGTGTGTGTGTGTGTGTTGTCGGTGTGTGTGTGTGTTGTCGGTGTGTGTGTGTGTGTGTGTGTGTTGTCGGTGTGTGTGTGTTGTCGGTGTGTGTGTGTGTGTGTGTTGTCGGTGTGTGTGTGTGTGTGTTGTCAGTGTGTGTGTGTGTGTGTTGTCGGTGTGTGTGTGTTTATGTGTTGTCGGTGTGTGTGTGTGTGTGTGTTGTCGGTGTGTGTGTGTGTGTTGTCGGTGTGTGTGTGTGTGTGTTGTCGGTGTGTGTGTGTGTTGTCGGTGTGTGTGTGTGTGTTGTCGGTGTGTGTGTGTGTTGTCGGTGTGTGTGTGTGTGTTGTCGGTTTGTGTGTGTGTTGTCGGTGTGTGTGTGTGTGTTGTCGGTGTGTGTGTGTGTTGTCGGTGTGTGTGTGTGTGTGTGTGTGTGTGTGTGTGTGTGTGTGTTGTCGGTGTGTGTGTGTGTGTGTTGTCGGTGTGTGTGTGTGTGTGTGTGTTGTTGGTGTGTGTGTGTGTGTGTTATCGGTGTGTGTGTGTGTGTGTGTTGTCGGTGTGTGTGTGTGTGTGTGTGTTGTCGGTGTGTGTGTGTGTGTTGTCGGTGTGTGTGTGTGTTGTCGGTGTGTGTGTGTGTGGTCGGTGTATGTGTGTGTGTGTTGTCGGTGTGTGTGTGTGTGTGTTGTCGGTGTGTGTGTGTGTGTGTGTGTTGTCGGTGTGTGTGTGTGTGTGTTGTCAGTGTGTGTGTGTGTGTGTTGTCGGTGTGTGTGTGTTTATGTGTTGTCGTTGTGTGTGTGTGTGTGTTGTCGGTGTGTGTGTGTTGTCGGTGTGTGTGTGTGTGTGGTGTGTGTGTTGTCGGTGTGTGTGTGTGTTGTCGGTGTGTGTGTGTTGTCAGTGTGTGTGTGTGTGTGTTGTCTGTGTGTGTGTGTTTGTGTTGTCAGTGTGTGTGTGTGTGTGTGTTGTCGGTGTGTGTGTGTGTGTTGTCGGTGTTTGTGTGTGTGTTGTGTGTGTGTGTGTTGTCGGTGTGTGTGTTGTCCGAGTGTGTGTGTGTGTGTGTGTGTGTTGTCGGTGTGTTTGTGTTGTCGGTGTGTGTGTGTGTGTGTGTGTGTTGTCGGTGTGTGTGTGTGTGTGTGTGTTGTCGGTGTGTGTGTGTGTGTGTGTTGTCGGTGTGTGTGTGTGTGTGTGTGTTGTCGGTGTGTGTGTGTGTGTGTTGTCAGTGTGTGTGTGTGTGTGTGTGTTGTCGGTGTGTGTGTCTGTTGTCGGTGTGTGTGTGTGTGTGTTGTCGGTGTGTGTGTGTTGTCGGTGTGTGTGTGTGTGTGTGTGTTATCGGTGTGTGTGTGTGTGTGTTGTCAGTGTGTGTGTGTGTGTGTTGTCGGTGTGTGTGTGTTTATGTGTTGTCGGTGTGTGTGTGTGTGTGTTGTGTCGCTGTGTGTGTGTGTGTTGTCGGTGTGTGTGTGTGTGTTGTCGTAGTGTGTGTGTGTTGTCGGTGTGTGTGTGTGTGTTGTCGGTGTGTGTGTGTGTTGTCGGTGTGTGTGTGTGTGTGTGTGTGTGTGTGTTGTCGGTGTGTGTGTGTGTGTTGTCGGTGTGTGTGTGTTGTTGGTGTGTGTGTGTGTGTGTTGTCGGTGTGTGTGTGTGTTGTCGGTGTGTGTGTGTGTGTGTGTGTGTGTGTGTCGGTGTGTGTGTGTGTGTGTTGTCGGTGTGTGTGTGTGTGTGTGTGTGTTGTCAGTGTGTGTGTGTGTGTGTGTGTTGTCGGTGTGTGTGTGTGTTGTCGGTGTGTGTGTGTGTGTGTGTGTTGTCGGTGTGTGTGTGTTGTCGGTGTGTGTGTGTGTGTGTGTGTTGTCGGTGTGTGTGTGTGTGTGTGTTGTCAGTGTGTGTGTGTGTGTGTTGTCGGTGTGTGTGTGTTTATGTGTTGTCGGTGTGTGTGTGTGTGTGTGTTGTCGGTGTGTGTGTGTGTGTTGTCGGTGTGTGTGTGTGTGTTGTCGGTGTGTGTGTGTGTTGTCGGTGTGTGTGTGTGTGTTGTCGGTGTGTGTGTGTGTTGTCGGTGTGTGTGTGTGTGTTGTCGGTTTGTGTGTGTGTTGTCGGTGTGTGTGTGTGTGTTGTCGGTGTGTGTGTGTGTTGTCGGGTGTGTGTGTGTGTGTGTGTGTGTGTGTGTTGTCGGTGTGTGTGTGTGTGTGTTGTCGGTGTGTGTGTGTGTGTGTGTGTTGTTGGTGTGTGTGTGTGTGTGTGTGTGTGTTATCGGTGTGTGTGTGTGTGTGTGTTGTCGGTGTGTGTGTGTGTGTGTGTTGTCGGTGTGTGTGTGTGTGTTGTCGGTGTGTGTGTGTGTTGTCGGTGTGTGTGTGTGTGGTCGGTGTGTGTGTGTATGTGTTGTCGGTGTGTGTGTGTGTGTGTTGTCGGTGTGTGTGTGTGTGTGTGTTGTCGGTGTGTGTGTGTGTGTGTTGTCAGTGTGTGTGTGTGTGTGTTGTCGGTGTGTGTGTGTTTATGTGTTGTCGTTGTGTGTGTGTGTGTGTTGTCGGTGTGTGTGTGTTGTCGGTGTGTGTGTGTGTTGTCGGTGTGTGTGTGTGTGTGTGTGTGTGTGTTGTCGGTGTGTGTGTGTGTTGTCGGTGTGTTTGTGTTGTCGGTGTGTGTGTGTGTGTGTGTGTGTTGTCGGTGTGTGTGTGTGTGTGTGTGTTGTCGGTGTGTGTGTGTGTGTGTGTTGTCGGTGTGTGTGTGTGTGTGTGTGTTGTCGGTGTGTGTGTGTGTGTGTTGTCAGTGTGTGTGTGTGTGTGTGTGTTGTCGGTGTGTGTGTCTGTTGTCGGTGTGTGTGTGTGTGTGTTGTCGGTGTGTGTGTGTTGTCGGTGTGTGTGTGTGTGTGTTATCGGTGTGTGTGTGTGTGTGTTGTCAGTGTGTGTGTGTGTGTGTGTGTTGTCGGTGTGTGTGTGTTTATGTGTTGTCGGTGTGTGTGTGTGTGTGTTGTGTCGGTGTGTGTGTGTGTGTTGTCGGTGTGTGTGTGTGTGTTGTCGGTGTGTGTGTGTGTTGTCGGTGTGTGTGTGTGTGTGTGTGTTGTCGGTGTGTGTGTGTGTTGTCGGTGTGTGTGTGTGTGTGTGTGTGTGTGTGTTGTCGGTGTGTGTGTGTGTGTGTTGTCGGTGTGTGTGTGTGTGTGTGTGTTGTCAGTGTGTGTGTGTGTGTGTGTTGTCGGTGTGTGTGTGTGTTGTCGGTGTGTGTGTGTGTGTGTGTGTTGTCGGTGTGTGTGTGTTGTCGGTGTGTGTGTGTGTGTGTGTGTTGTCGGTGTGTGTGTGTGTTGTCGGTGTGTGTGTGTGTGTGTGTTGTCGGTGTGTGTGTGTGTTGTCGGTGTGTGTGTGTGTGTTGTCGGTGTGTGTGTGTGTGTTGTCGGTGTGTGTGTGTGTGTGTTGTCGGTGTGTGTGTGTGTTGTCAGTGTGTGTGTGTGTGTGTGTGTGTGTGTGTGTGTGTGTGTGTGTTGTCGGTGTGTGTGTGTGTTGTGTGTGTGTGTGTTGTCGGTGTGTATGTTGTCCGAGTGTGTGTGTGTGTGTGTGTGTGTTGTCGGTGTGTGTGTGTGTGTGTGTTGTCGGGTGTGTGTGTGTGTGTGTGTGTTGTCGGTGTGTGTGTGTGTGTGTTGTCGGTGTGTGTGTGTGTGTGTGTGTGTGTTGTCAGTGTGTGTGTGTGTGTGTGTTGTCGGTGTGTGTGTGTGTGTGTTGTCGGTGTGTGTGTGTGTGTGTGTGTTGTCGGTGTGTGTGTGTTGTCGGTGTGTGTGTGTGTGTGTTGTCGGTGTGTGTGTGTGTGTTGCTGGTTTTTGTGTGTGTGTTGTCGATATGTGTGTGTGTGTTGTCGGTGTGTGTGTGTGTGTGTGTGTGTGTGTGTGTTGTCGGTGTGTGTGTGTGTGTGTGTTGTCGGTGTGTTTGTGTGTGTGTGTTGTCGGTGTGTGTGTCTGTGTGTTGTCGGTGTGTGTGTGTGTGTGTTGTGTGTGTGTGTGTGTGTGTGTCGGTGTGTGTGTGTGTTGTCGGTGTGTGTGTGTGTGTTGTCAGTGTGTGTGTGTGTGTTGTGAGTGTGTGTGTTGTCGGTGTGTGTGTGTGTGTTGTCGGTGTGTGTGTGTGTGTGTTGTCGGTGTGTGTGTGTGTTGTCGGTGTGTGTGTGTGTGTTGTCGGTGTGTGTGTGTTGTCGGTGTGTGTGTGTGTGTGTTGTCGGTGTGTGTGTGTTGTCGGTGTGTGTGTGTGTGTGTTGTCGGTGTGTGTGTGTTGTCGGTGTGTGTGTGTGTCTTGTCGGTGTGTGTGTGTGTGTGTGTTGTCGGTGTGTGTGTGTGTGTGTGTGTTGTTGGTGTGTGTGTGTGTGTGTGTGTGTGTTATCGGTGTGTGTGTGTGTGTTGTCGGTGTGTGTGTGTGTGTTGTCGGTGTGTGTGTGTGTGTGTGTGTTGTTGGTGTGTGTGTGTGTGTGTGTGTTATCGGTGTGTGTGTGTGTATGTGTTGTCGGTGTGTGTGTGTGTGTGTTGTCGGTGTGTGTGTGTGTGTTGTCGGTGTGTGTGTGTGTTGTCGGTGTGTGTGTGTGTGGTCGGTGTGTGTGTGTGTGTGTTGTCGGTGTGTGTGTGTGTCTGTTGTCGGTGTGTGTGTGTTTATGTATTGTCGGTGTGTGTGTGTGTGTGTTGTCGGTGTGTGTGTGTTGTCGGTGTGTGTGTGTGTTGTCGGTGTGTGTGTGTGTGTGGTGTGTGTGTGTTGTCGGTGTGTGTGTGTGTTGTCGGTGTGTGTGTGTTGTCAGTGTGTGTGTGTGTGTGTTGTCTGTGTGTGTGTGTTTGTGTTTTCAGTGTTTGTGTGTGTGTGTTGTCGGTGTGTGTGTGTGTTGTCGGTGTGTGTGTGTGTGTGTGTTGTCGGTGTGTGTGTGTGTTGTCGGTGTGTGTGTGTGTGTGTGTGTGTGTGTGTGTGTGTTGTCGGTGTGTGTGTGTGTGTGTTGTCGGTGTGTGTGTGTGTGTGTTGTCAGTGTGTGTGTGTGTGTGTGTGTTGTCGGTGTGTGTGTGTGTGTGTGTGTTGTCGGTGTGTGTGTGTTGTCGGTGTGTGTGTGTGTGTGTGTGTTGTCGGTGTGTGTGTGTGTGTGTTGTCAGTGTGTGTGTGTGTGTGTTGTCGGTGTGTGTGTGTTTATGTGTTGTCGGTGTGTGTGTGTGTGTGTTGTCGGTGTGTGTGTGTGTGTTGTCGGTGTGTGTGTGTGTGTGTTGTCGGTGTGTGTGTGTGTTGTCGGTGTGTGTGTGTGTGTTGTCGGTGTGTGTGTGTGTTTTCGGTGTGTGTGTGTGTGTTGTCGGTGTGTGTGTGTGTTGTCGGTGTGTGTGTGTGTGTGTGTTGTCGGTGTGTGTGTGTGTTGTCGGTGTGTGTGTGTGTGTGTGTGTGTGTGTGTGTTGTCGGTGTGTGTGTGTGTATGTTGTCGGTGTGTGTGTGTGTGTGTGTGTGTGTGTGTGTTGTCGGTGTGTGTGTGTGTGTGTTGTCGGTGTGTGTGTGTGTGTGTGTGTTGTCAGTGTGTGTGTGTGTGTGTGTGTTGTCGGTGTGTGTGTGTGTTGTCGGTGTGTGTGTGTGTGTGTGTGTGTTGTCGGTGTGTGTGTGTTGTCGGTGTGTGTGTGTGTGTGTGTGTTGTCGGTGTGTGTGTGTGTGTGTTGTCAGTGTGTGTGTGTGTGTGTTGTCGGTGTGTGTGTGTTTATGTGTTGTCGGTGTGTGTGTGTGTGTGTTGTCGGTGTGTGTGTGTGTTGTCGGTGTGTGTGTGTGTGTGTGTTGTCGGTGTGTGTGTGTGTTGTCGGTGTGTGTGTGTGTTGTCGGTGTGTGTGTGTGTGTTGTCGGTGTGTGTGTGTGTGTGTTGTCGGGTGTGTGTGTGTGTTGTCAGTGTGTGTGTGTGTGTGTGTGTGTGTGTGTGTGTGTGTGTGTGTGTGTTGTCGGTGTGTGTGTGTGTGTGTCGGTGTGTGTGTTGTCCGAGTGTGTGTGTGTGTGTGTTGTCGGTGTGTGTGTGTGTGTGTGTTGTCGGTGTGTGTGTGTGTGTGTGTGTGTGTTGTCGGTGTGTGTGTGTGTGTGTTGTCGGTGTGTGTGTGTGTGTGTGTTGTCAGTGTGTGTGTGTGTGTGTTGTCGGTGTGTGTGTGTGTGTGTTGTCGGTGTGTGTGTGTGTGTGTTGTCGGTGTGTGTGTGTTGTCGGTGTGTGTGTGTGTGTGTTGTCGGTGTGTGTGTGTGTGTTGCTGGTTTTTGTGTGTGTGTTGTCGATATGTGTGTGTGTGTTGTCGGTGTGTGTGTGTGTGTGTGTGTGTGTGTTGTCGGTGTGTGTGTGTGTGTTGTCGGTGTGTTTGTGTGTGTGTGTTGTCGGTGTGTGTCTGTGTGTTGTCGGTGTGTGTGTGTGTGTGTTGTGTGTGTGTGTGTGTGTTGTCGGTGTGTGTGTGTGTTGTCGGTGTGTGTGTGTGTGTTGTCAGTGTGTGTGTGTGTGTGTTGTGTGTGTGTGTGTTGTCGGTGTGTGTGTGTGTGTGTGTTGTCGGTGTGTGTGTGTGTGTGTGTTGTCGGTGTGTGTGTGTGTTGTCGGTGTGTGTGTGTGTGTTGTCGGTGTGTGTGTGTTGTCGGGGGGGGTGTTGTCGGTGTGTGTGTGTTGTCGGGTGTGTGTGTGTGTTGTCGGTGTGTGTGTGTTGTCGGTGTGTGTGTGTGTGTTGTCGGTGTGTGTGTGTGTGTGTGTTGTCGGTGTGTGTGTGTGTGTGTGTGTTGTTGGTGTGTGTGTGTGTGTGTGTGTGTGTGTTATCGGTGTGTGTGTGTGTGTGTGTTGTCGGTGTGTGTGTGTGTGTGTTGTCGGTGTGTGTGTGTGTGTGTGTGTGTTGTTGGTGTGTGTGTGTGTGTGTGTGTGTGTGTGTTATCGGTGTGTGTGTGTGTGTGTGTTGTCGGTGTGTGTGTGTGTGTGTTGTCGGTGTGTGTGTGTGTGTTGTCGGTGTGTGTGTGTGTTGTCGGTGTGTGTGTGTGTGGTCGGTGTGTGTGTGTGTGTGTTGTCGGTGTGTGTGTGTGTGTGTTGTCGGTGTGTGTGTGTGTGTGTGTTGTCGGTGTGTGTGTGTGTGTTGTCAGTGTGTGTGTGTGTGTGTTGTCGGTGTGTGTGTGTTTATGTGTTGTCGGTGTGTGTGTGTGTGTGTTGTCGGTGTGTGTGTGTTGTCGGGGTGTGTGTGTGTTGTCGGTGTGTGTGTGTGTGTGTGTGTGTGTGTGTTGTCGGTGTGTGTGTGTGTTGTCGGTGTGTGTGTGTTGTCAGTGTGTGTGTGTGTGTGTGTTGTCTGTGTGTGTGTGTTTGTGTTTTCAGTGTTTGTGTGTGTGTGTTGTCGGTGTGTGTGTGTGTGTTGTCGGTGTGTGTGTGTGTGTTGTGTGTGTGTGTGTTGTCGGTGTGTGTGTTGTCCGAGTGTGTGTGTGTGTGTGTGTGTGTTGTCGGTGTGTTTGTGTTGTCGGTGTGTGTGTGTGTGTGTGTGTTGTCGGTGTGTGTGTGTGTGTGTGTGTGTGTGTTGTCGGTGTGTGTGTGTGTGTGTGTTGTCGGTGTGTGTGTGTGTGTGTGTGTTGTTGGTGTGTGTGTGTGTGTGTGTGTGTGTTATCGGGTGTGTGTGTGTGTGTTGTCGGTGTGTGTGTGTGTGTGTTGTCGGTGTGTGTGTGTGTGTGTGTGTTGTTGGTGTGTGTGTGTGTGTGTGTGTGTTATCGGTGTGTGTGTGTGTGTGTGTTGTCGGTGTGTGTGTGTGTGTGTGTTGTCGGTGTGTGTGTGTGTGTTGTCGGTGTGTGTGTGTGTTGTCGGTGTGTGTGTGTGTGGTCGGTGTGTGTGTGTGTGTGTTGTCGGTGTGTGTGTGTGTGTGTTGTCGGTGTGTGTGTGTGTGTGTGTTGTCGGTGTGTGTGTGTGTGTGTTGTCAGTGTGTGTGTGTGTGTGTTGTCGGTGTGTGTGTGTTTATGTGTTGTCGGTGTGTGTGTGTGTGTGTTGTCGGTGTGTGTGTGTTGTCGGTGTGTGTGTGTGTTGTCGGTGTGTGTGTGTGTTGTCGGTGTGTGTGTGTGTGTGTGTGTGTTGTCGGTGTGTGTGTGTGTTGTCGGTGTGTGTGTGTGTGTTGTCAGTGTGTGTGTGTGTGTGTTGTCGGTGTGTGTGTGTGTGTGTTGTCAGTGTGTGTGTGTGTGTGTTGTCGGTGTGTGTGTGTGTTGTCGGTGTGTGTGTGTGTGTTGTGTGTGTGTGTGTTGTCGGTGTGTGTGTTGTCCGAGTGTGTGTGTGTGTGTGTGTGTGTTGTCGGTGTGTGTGTGTTGTCGGTGTGTGTGTGTGTGTGTGTGTTGTCGGTGTGTGTGTGTGTGTGTGTGTGTGTTGTCGGTGTGTGTGTGTGTGTGTGTTGTCGGTGTGTGTGTGTGTGTGTGTGTTGTCAGTGTGTGTGTGTGTGTGTGTTGTGTGTGTGTGTGTGTGTGTGTTGTCGGTGTGTGTGTGTTTATGTGTTGTCGGTGTGTGTGTGTGTGTGTTGTCGGTGTGTGTGTGTTGTCGGTGTGTGTGTGTGTTGTCGGTGTGTGTGTGTGTTGTCGGTGTGTGTGTGTGTGTGTGTGTGTGTTGTCGGTGTGTGTGTGTGTTGTCGGTGTGTGTGTGTTGTCGGTGTGTGTGTGTGTGTGTTGTCAGTGTGTGTGTGTGTGTGTGTGTGCTGTCGGTGTGTGTGTGTGTGTTGTGTGTGTGTGTGTTGTCGGTGTGTGTGTTGTCCGAGTGTGTGTGTGTGTGTGTGTGTGTTGTCGGTGTGTGTGTGTGTGTGTGTGTGTGTGTGTGTGTGTGTTGTCGGTGTGTGTGTGTGTGTTGTCGGTGTGTGTGTGTATGAAGTGTGTGTTGTCAGTGTGTGTGTGTGTGTGTGTTGTCGGTGTGTGTGTGTGTGTGTTGTCGGTGTGTGTGTGTTGTCGGTGTGTGTGTGTGTGTGTTGTCGGTGTGTGTGTGTGTGTTGCTGGTTTTTGTGTGTGTGTGTGTTGTCGATGTGTGTGTGTGTGTTGTCGGTGTGTGTGTGTGTGTGTGTGTGTGTTGTCGGTGTGTGTGTGTGTGTGTGTTGTCGGTGTGTTTGTGTGTGTGTGTTGTCGGTGTGTGTGTCTGTGTGTTGTCGGTGTGTGTGTGTGTGTTGTGTGTGTGTGTGTGTGTTGTCGGTGTGTGTGTGTGTTGTCGGTGTGTGTGTGTGTGTTGTCAGTGTGTGTGTGTGTGTGTTGTGTGTGTGTGTGTTATCGGTGTGTGTGTGTGTGTGTTGTCGGTGTGTGTGTGTGTGTTGTCGGTGTGTGTGTGTGTGTGTGTTGTCGGTGTGTGTGTGTGTGTTGTCAGGTGTGGTGTGTGTGTGTGTGTGTGTGTGTGTGTGTTGTCGGTGTGTGTGTGTGTGTTGTGTGTGTGTGTGTTGTCGGTGTGTGTGTTGTCCGAGTGTGTGTGTGTGTGTGTGTTGTCGGTGTGTGTGTGTTGTCGGTGTGTGTGTGTGTGTGTGTTGTCGGTGTGTGTGTGTGTGTGTGTGTGTGTGTGTGTCGTTGTCGGTGTGTGTGTGTGTGTGTGTGTGTGTGTGTGTGTGTGTGTGTGTTGTCAGTGTGTGTGTGTGTGTGTGTGTGTTGTCGGTGTGTGTGTGTGTGTGTGTTGTCGGTGTGTGTGTGTGTGTGTTGTCGGTGTGTGTGTGTGTTGTCGGTGTGTGTGTGTGTGTGTTGTCGGTGTGTGTGTGTGTGTTGCTGGTTTTTGTGTGTGTGTGTTGTCGATGTGTGTGTGTGTGTTGTCGGTGTGTGTGTGTGTGTGTGTGTGTGTGTGTGTGTGTTGTCGGTGTGTGTGTGTTGTCGGTGTGTTTGTGTGTGTGTGTTGTCGGTGTGTGTGTCTGTGTGTTGTCGGTGTGTGTGTGTGTGTTGTGTGTGTGTGTGTGTTGTCGGTGTGTGTGTGTGTTGTCGGTGTGTGTGTGTGTGTTGTCGGTGTGTGTGTGTGTGTGTTGTGTGTGTGTGTGTTGTCGGTGTGTGTGTGTGTTGTCGGTGTGTGTGTGTGTGTTGTCGGTGTGTGTGTGTGTGTTGTCGGTGTGTGTGTGTGTGTGTGTTGTCGGTGTGTGTGTGTGTGTGTTGTCGGTGTGTGTGTGTGTGTGTTGTCGGTGTGTGTGTGTGTGTGTTGTCGGTGTGTGTGTGTGTGTGTTGTCGGTGTGTGTGTTGTGTGTTGTGTGTGTGTGTGTTGTCGGTGTGTGTGTGTGTTGTCGGTGTGTGTGTGTGTGTGTTGTCGGTGTGTGTGTGTGTGTGTGTGTGTGTGTGTGTGTGTGTGTGTGTGTGTGTGTTGTCGGTGTGTGTGTGTGTGTGTGTGTTGTCGGTGTGTGTGTGTGTGTTGCCGGTGTGTGTGTGTGTGTTGTCGGTGTGTGTGTGTGTGTGTGTTGTCGGTGTGTGTGTGTGTGTGTTGTCGGTGTGTGTGTGTGTGTGTGTGTGTTGTCGGTGTGTGTGTGTGTGTGTTGTCGGTGTGTGTGTGTGTGTGTGTTGTCGGTGTGTGTGTGTGTATGTTGTCGGTGTGTGTGTGTGTGTGTGTGTGTGTTGTCGGTGTGTGTGTGTGTGTTGTCAGTGTGTGTGTGTGTGTGTTGTGTGTGTGTGTGTTGTCGGTGTGTGTGTGTGTGTTGTCAGTGTGTGTGTGTGTGTGTTGTGTGTGTGTGTGTTGTCGGTGTGTGTGTGTGTTTATGTGTTTTCGGTGTGTGTGTGTGTGTGTTGTCGGTGTGTGTGTGTGTGTTGTCGGTGTGTGTGTGTGTGTGTTGTCGGTGTGTGTGTGTGTTGTCGGTGTGTGTGTGTGTGTGTGTGTGTGTGTTGTCGGTGTGTGTGTGTGTTGTCGGTGTGTGTGTGTGTGTTGTCGGTGTGTGTGTGTGTGTTGTCGGTGTGTGTGTGTGTGTGTTGTCAGTGTGTGTGTGTGTGTGTGTGTGTGTGCTGTCGGTGTGTGTGTGTGTGTTGTGTGTGTGTGTGTTGTCGGTGTGTGTGTTGTCCGAGTGTGTGTGTGTGTGTGTGTGTGTGTGTCGGTGTGTGTGTGTTGTCGGTGTGTGTGTGTGTGTGTGTTGTCGGTGTGTGTGTGTGTGTCGTGTGTGTGTGGTGTGTTGTCGGTGTGTGTGTGGTGTGTGTGTTGTCGGTGTGTGTGTGTGTGTGTGTTGTCAGTGTGTGTGTGTGTGTGTGTTGTCGGTGTGTGTGTGTGTGTGTGTGTGTTGTCGGTGTGTGTGTGTGTGTGTTGTCGGTGTGTGTGTGTGTGTTGCTGGTTTTTGTGTGTGTGTGTGTTGTCGATGTGTGTGTGTGTGTTGTCGGTGTGTGTGTGTGTGTGTGTTGTCGGTGTGTGTGTGTGTGTGTTGTCGGTGTGTGTGTGTTGTCGGTGTGTGTGTGTGTGTGTTGTCGGTGTGTGTGTGTGTGTTGCTGGTTTTTGTGTGTGTGTGTGTTGTCGATGTGTGTGTGTGTGTTGTCGGTGTGTGTGTGTGTGTGTGTGTGTGTTGTCGGTGTGTGTGTGTGTGTGTTGTCGGTGTGTTGTGTGTGTGTTGTCGGTGTGTGTGTCTGTGTGTTGTCGGTGTGTGTGTGTGTGTTGTGTGTGTGTGTGTGTTGTCGGTGTGTGTGTGTGTGTTGTCAGTGTGTGTGTGTGTGTGTGTGTGTGTGTGTGTTGTCGGTGTGTGTGTTGTGTGTTGTCGGTGTGTGTGTGTGTGTGTTGTCGGTGTGTTTGTGTGTTGTCGGTGTGTGTGTGTGTGTTGTCGGTGTGTGTGTGTGTGTTGTCAGGGTGTGTGTGTGTGTGTGTGTGTGTGTGTGTGTGTGTGTTGTCGGTGTGTGTGTGTGTGTTGTGTGTCGTGTGTTGTCGTGTGTGTGTTGTCTGAGTGTGTGTGTGTGTGTTGTCGGTGTGTGTGTGTTGTCGGTGTGTGTGTGTGTGTTGTCGGTGTGTGTGTGTGTGTGTGTGTGTGTTTGTCGGTGTGTGTGTGTGTTGTCGGTGTGTGTGTGTGTGTGTGTGTGTGTGTGTTGTCAGTGTGTGTGTGTGTGTGTGTGTGTTGTCGGTGTGTGTGTGTGTGTGTGTTGTCGGTGTGTGTGTGTGTGTGTGTTGTCGGTGTGTGTGTGTGTTGTCGGTGTGTGTGTGTGTGTGTTGTCGGTGTGTGTGTGTGTGTGTTGCTGGTTTTTGTGTGTGTGTGTGTTGTCGATGTGTGTGTGTGTGTTGTCGGTGTGTGTGTGTGTGTGTGTGTGTGTGTGTTGTCGGTGTGTGTGTGTGTGTGTGTTGTCGGTGTGTTTGTGTGTGTGTGTTGTCGGTGTGTGTGTCTGTGTGTTGTCGGTGTGTGTGTGTGTGTTGTGTGGTGTGTGTGTTGTCGGTGTGTGTGTGTGTTGTCGTGTGTGTGTGTGTGTTGTCAGTGTTTGTGTGTGTGTGTTGTGTGTGTGTGTGTTGTCGGTGTGTGTGTGTGTTGTCGGTGTGTGTGTGTGTGTTGTCGGTGTGTGTGTGTGTTGTCGGTGTGTGTGTGTGTGTGTTGTCGGTGTGTGTGTGTGTTGTCGGTGTGTTTGTGTGTGTGTTGTCGGTGTGTGTGTGTGTGTGTTGTCGGTGTGTGTGTGTGTGTGTGTGTTGTCGGTGTGTGTGTGTGTGTGTTGTGTGTGTGTGTGTTGTCGGTGTGTGTGTGTGTTGTCGGTGTGTGTGTGTGTGTGTGTTGTCGGTGTGTGTGTGTGTTGTCGGTGTGTTTGTGTGTGTGTTGTCGGTGTGTGTGTGTGTGTGTTGTCGGTGTGTGTGTGTGTGTGTGTGTTGTCGGTGTGTGTGTGTGTGTGTTGTGTGTGTGTGTGTTGTCGGTGTGTGTGTGTGTTGTCGGTGTGTGTGTGTGTTGTCGTGTGTGTGGTGTGTGTGTGTGTGTGTGTGTGTGTGGTGTGTGTGTGTGTGTGTGTGTGGTGTGTGTGTGTGTGTTCGGTGTGTGTGTGTGTGTGTGTGTTGTCGGTGTGTGTTTGTGTGTTGCCGGTGTGTGTGTGTGTGTTGTCGGTGTGTGTGTGTGTGTGTTGTCGGTGTGTGTGTGTGTGTGTTGTCGGTGTGTGTGTGTGTGTGTGTGTGTTGTCGGTGTGTGTGTGTGTGTTGTCGGTGTGTGTGTGTGTGTTGTCGGTGTGTGTGTGTGTGTTGTCGGTGTGTGTGTTGTCGGTGTGTGTGTGTGTTGTCAGTGTGTGTGTGTGTGTGTGTGTGTGTGCTGTCGGTGTGTGTGTGTGTGTTGTGTGTGTGTGTGTTGTCGGTGTGTGTGTTGTCCGAGTGTGTGTGTGTGTGTGTGTGTTGTCGGTGTGTGTGTGTTGTCGGTGTGTGTGTGTGTGTGTGTGTTGTCGGTGTGTGTGTGTGTGTGTGTGTGTTGTCGGTGTGTGTGTGTGTGTGTTGTCGGTGTGTGTGTGTGTGTGTGTTGTCAGTGTGTGTGTGTGTGTGTGTGTTGTCGGTGTGTGTGTGTGTGTGTGTGTTGTCGGTGTGTGTGTGTGTGTGTGTTGTCGGTGTGTGTGTGTTGTCGGTGTGTGTGTGTGTGTGTTGTCGGTGTGTGTGTGTGTGTTGCTGGTTTTTGTGTGTGTGTGTGTTGTCGATGTGTGTGTGTGTGTTGTCGGTGTGTGTGTGTGTGTGTGTGTGTGTGTGTTGTCGGTGTGTGTGTGTGTGTGTGTTGTCGGTGTGTTTGTGTGTGTGTGTTGTCGGTGTGTGTGTCTGTGTGTTGTCGGTGTGTGTGTGTGTGTTGTGTGTGTGTGTGTGTTGTCGGTGTGTGTGTGTGTTGTCGGTGTGTGTGTGTGTGTTGTCAGTGTGTGTGTGTGTGTGTTGTGTGTGTGTGTGTTGTCGGTGTGTGTGTGTGTGTGTTGTCGGTGTGTGTGTGTGTGTGTGTGTTGTCGGTGTGTGTGTGTGTGTTGTCGGTGTGTGTGTGTGTGTGTTGTCGGTGTGTGTGTGTGTGTGTTGTCAGTGTGTGTGTGTGTGTGTGTGTGTGTGTGTGTGTGTGTTGTCGGTGTGTGTGTGTGTGTTGTGTGTGTGTGTGTTGTCGGTGTGTGTGTTGTCCGAGGTGTGTGTGTGTGTGTTGTCGGTGTGTGTGTGTTGTCGGTGTGTGTGTGTGTGTGTGTTGTCGGTGTGTGTGTGTGTGTGTGTGTGTGTGTGTGTTGTCGGTGTGTGTGTGTGTTGTCGGTGTGTGTGTGTGTGTGTGTGTGTGTGTGTGTTGTCAGTGTGTGTGTGTGTGTGTGTGTTGTCGGTGTGTGTGTGTGTGTTGTCGGTGTGTGTGTGTGTGTGTGTGTTGTCGGTGTGTGTGTGTGTGTGTGTTGTCGGTGTGTGTGTGTGTGTTGCTGGTTTTTGTGTGTGTGTGTGTTGTCGATGTGTGTGTGTGTGTTGTCGGGTGTGTGTGTGTGTGTGTGTGTGTTGTCGGTGTGTGTGTGTGTGTGTGTTGTCGGTGTGTTTGTGTGTGTGTTGTCGGTGTGTGTGTCTGTGTGTTGTCGGTGTGTGTGTGTGTGTGTTGTGTGTGTGTGTGTGTTGTCGGTGTGTGTGTGTGTGTCGGTGTGTGTGTGTGTGTTGTCAGTGTTTGTGTGTGTGTGTTGTGTGTGTGTGTGTTGTCGGTGTGTGTGTGTGTTGTCGGTGTGTGTGTGTGTGTTGTCGGTGTGTGTGTGTGTTGTCGGTGTGTGTGTGTGTGTGTTGTCGGTGTGTGTGTGTGTTGTCGGTGTGTTTGTGTGTGTGTTGTCGGTGTGTGTGTGTGTTGTCGGTGTGTGTGTGTGTGTGTGTGTGTTGTCGGTGTGTGTGTGTGTTGTCGTTGTGTGTGTGTGTGTGTGTGTGTGTGTGTGTGTGTGTGTGTGTGTGTGTGTGTGTGTGTGTGTTGTCGGTGTGTGTGTGTGTGTGTGTGTTGTCGGTGTGTGTTTGTGTGTTGCCGGTGTGTGTGTGTGTGTTGTCGGTGTGTGTGTGTGTGTGTTGTCGGTGTGTGTGTGTGTGTGTTGTCGGTGTGTGTGTGTGTGTGTGTGTGTTGTCGGTGTGTGTGTGTGTGTTGTCGGTGTGTGTGTGTGTGTGTGTTGTCATTGTGTGTGTGTGTGTGTTGTCGGTGTGTGTGTGTGTGTGTGTGTGTGTGTGTTGTCGGTGTGTGTGTGTGTGTTGTGTGTGTGTGTGTGTTGTCGGTGTGAGTGTGTGTGTGTTGTCGGTGTGTGTGTGTGTGTGTTGTCGGTGTGTGTGTGTGTGTGTGTGTTGTCGGTGTGTGTGTGTGTTGTCGGTGTGTGTGTGTGTGTGTTGTCGGTGTGTGTGTGTGTGTTGCTGGTTTTTGTGTGTGTGTGTGTTGTCGATGTCTGTGTGTGTGTTGTCGGTGTGTGTGTGTGTGTGTGTGTGTGTGTTGTCGGTGTGTGTGTGTGTGTGTGTTGTCGGTGTGTTTGTGTGTGTGTGTTGTCGGTGTGTGTGTCTGTGTGTTGTCGGTGTGTGTGTGTGTGTTGTGTGTGTGTGTGTGTTGTCGGTGTGTGTGTGTGTTGTCGGTGTGTGTGTGTGTGTTGTCAGTGTTTGTGTGTGTGTGTTGTGTGTGTGTGTGTTGTCGGTGTGTGTGTGTGTTGTCGGTGTGTGTGTGTGTGTTGTCGGTGTGAGTGTGTGTGTGTTGTCGGTGTGTGTGTGTGTGTGTTGTCGGTGTGTGTGTGTGTGTGTTGTCGGTGTGTGTGTGTGTTGTCGGTGTGTGTGTGTGTGTGTTGTCGGTGTGTGTGTGTGTGTTGCTGGTTTTTGTGTGTGTGTGTGTTGTCGATGTGTGTGTGTGTGTTGTCGGTGTGTGTGTGTCTGTGTGTGTGTGTGTGTGTGTTGTCGGTGTGTGTGTGTGTGTGTGTTGTCGGTGTGTGTGTGTGTGTTGCCGGTGTGTGTGTGTGTGTTGTCGGTGTGTGTGTGTGTGTGTTGTCGGTGTGTGTGTGTGTGTGTTGTCGGTGTGTGTGTGTGTGTGTTGTCGGTGTGTGTGTGTGTGTTGCTGGTTTTTGTGTGTGTGTGTGTTGTCGATGTGTGTGTGTGTGTTGTCGGTGTGTGTGTGTCTGTGTGTGTGTGTGTGTGTGTTGTCGGTGTGTGTGTGTGTGTGTGTTGTCGGTGTGTGTGTGTGTGTTGCCGGTGTGTGTGTGTGTGTTGTCGGTGTGTGTGTGTGTGTGTTGTCGGTGTGTGTGTGTGTGTGTTGTCGGTGTGTGTGTGTGTGTGTGTGTGTTGTCGGTGTGTGTGTGTGTGTTGTCAGTGTGTGTGTGTGTGTGTTGTGTGTGTGTGTGTTGTCGGTGTGTGTGTGTGTGTGTGTTGTCGGTGTGTGTGTGTGTGTGTTGTCGGTGTGTGTGTGTGTGTGTGTTGTCGGTGTGTGTGTGTGTGTGTTGTCGGTGTGTGTGTGTGTGTGTGTGTGTTGTCGGTGTGTGTGTGTGTGTTGTCAGTGTGTGTGTGTGTGTGTTGTGTGTGTGTGTGTTGTCGGTGTGTGTGTGTGTGTTGTCAGTGTGTGTGTGTGTGTGTTGTGTGTGTGTGTGTTGTCGGTGTGTGTGTGTGTTTATGTGTTTTCGGTGTGTGTGTGTGTGTGTTGTCGGTGTGTGTGTGTGTGTTGTCGGTGTGTGTGTGTGTGTGTTGTCGGTGTGTGTGTGTGTTGTCGGTGTGTGTGTGTGTGTGTGTGTGTGTGTGTTGTCGGTGTGTGTGTGTGTTGTCGGTGTGTGTGTGTGTGTTGTCGGTGTGTGTGTGTGTGTTGTCGGTGTGTGTGTGTGTGTGTGTTGTCAGTGTGTGTGTGTGTGTGTGTGTGTGTGTGCTGTCGGTGTGTGTGTGTGTGTTGTGTGTGTGTGTGTTGTCGG
Organism: Salmo salar; assembly: GCF_965601325.2. Classification (NCBI taxonomy): domain Eukaryota; kingdom Metazoa; phylum Chordata; class Actinopteri; order Salmoniformes; family Salmonidae; genus Salmo; species Salmo salar. The sequence goes on from NW_027675368.1 coordinate 121,815, forward strand.
TGTGTGTGTGTGTGTGTGTGTGTGTGTTGTCGGTGTGTGTGTGTGTGTGTTGTCGGTGTGTGTGTGTGTGTGTGTGTTGTCAGTGTGTGTGTGTGTGTGTGTGTTGTCGGTGTGTGTGTGTGTGTGTGTGTTGTCGGTGTGTGTGTGTGTGTGTGTTGTCGGTGTGTGTGTGTTGTCGGTGTGTGTGTGTGTGTGTTGTCGGTGTGTGTGTGTTGCTGGTTTTTGTGTGTGTGTGTGTTGTCGATGTGTGTGTGTGTGTTGTCGGTGTGTGTGTGTGTGTGTGTGTGTGTTGTCGGTGTGTGTGTGTGTGTGTTGTCGGTGTGTTTGTGTGTGTGTGTTGTCGGTGTGTGTGTCTGTGTGTTGTCTGTGTGTTTGTGTGTTGTGTGTGTCTGTGTGTTGTCGGTGTGTGTGTGTGTTGTCGGTGTGTGTGTGTGTGTTGTCAGTGTGTGTGTGTGTGTGTTGTGTGTGTGTGTGTTGTCGGTGTGTGTGTGTGTGTTGTCGGTGTGTGTGTGTGTGTGTTGTCGGTGTGTGTGTGTGTGTTGTCGGTGTGTGTGTGTGTGTGTGTTGTCGGTGTGTGTGTGTGTTGTCAGTGTGTGTGTGTGTGTGTGTGTGTGTGTGTGTGTGTGTTGTCGGTGTGTGTGTGTGTGTTGTGTGTGTGTGTGTTGTCGGTGTGTGTGTTGTCCGAGTGTGTGTGTGTGTGTGTGTTGTCGGTGTGTGTGTGTTGTCGGTGTGTGTGTGTGTGTGTGTTGTCGGTGTGTGTGTGTGTGTGTGTGTGTGTGTGTTGTCGGTGTGTGTGTGTGTTGTCGGTGTGTGTGTGTGTGTGTGTGTGTGTTGTCAGTGTGTGTGTGTGTGTGTGTGTGTGTTGTCGGTGTGTGTGTGTGTGTGTGTTGTCGGTGTGTGTGTGTGTGTGGTGTGTTGTCGGTGTGTGTGTGTGTTGTCGGTGTGTGTGTGTGTGTGTTGTCGGTGTGTGTGTGTGTGTTGCTGGTTTTTGTGTGTGTGTGTGTTGTCGATGTGTGTGTGTGTGTTGTCGGTGTGTGTGTGTGTGTGTGTGTGTGTGTGTTGTCGGTGTGTGTGTGTGTGTGTGTTGTCGGTGTGTTTGTGTGTGTGTGTTGTCGGTGTGTGTGTCTGTGTGTTGTCGGTGTGTGTGTGTGTGTTGTGTGTGTGTGTGTGTTGTCGGTGTGTGTGTGTGTTGTCGGTGTGTGTGTGTGTGTTGTCAGTGTTTGTGTGTGTGTGTTATGTGTGTGTGTGTTGTCGGTGTGTGTGTGTGTTGTCGGTGTGTGTGTGTGTGTTGTCGGTGTGTGTGTGTGTTGTAGGTGTGTGTGTGTGTGTGTGTTGTCGGTGTGTGTGTGTGTGTGTTGTCGGTGTGTGTGTGTGTGTGTTGTCGGTGTGTGTGTGTGTGTGTTGTCGGTGTGTGTGTGTGTGTGTGTTGTCGGTGTGTGTGTGTGTGTGTTGTCGGTGTGTGTGTGTGTGTGTTGTCGGTGTGTGTGTGTGTGTGTTGTCGGTGTGTGTGTGTGTGTGTTGTCGGTGTGTGTGTGTGTGTGTGTGTGTTGTCGGTGTGTGTGTGTGTGTGTTGTCGGTGTGTGTGTGTGTGTGTGTTGTCGGTGTGTGTGTGTGTGTGTTGTCGGTGTGTGTGTGTGTGTGTGTGTTGTCGGTGTGTGTGTGTGTGTTGTCAGTGTGTGTGTGTGTGTGTTGTGTGTGTGTGTGTTGTCGGTGTGTGTGTGTGTGTTGTCAGTGTGTGTGTGTGTGTGTTGTGTGTGTGTGTGTTGTCGGTGTGTTTGTGTGTTTATGTGTTTTCAGTGTGTGTGTGTGTGTGTTGTCGGTGTGTGTGTGTGTGTTGTCGGTGTGTGTGTGTGTGTGTTGTCGGTGTGTGTGTGTGTTGTCGGTGTGTGTGTGTGTGTGTGTGTGTGTGTGTGTGTGTTGTCGGTGTGTGTGTGTGTTGTGTGTGTGTGTGTGTGTGTTGTCGGTGTGTGTGTGTGTGTTGTCGGTGTGTGTGTGTGTTGTCAGTGTGTGTGTGTGTGTGTGTGTGTGTGCTGTCGGTGTGTGTGTGTGTGTTGTGTGTGTGTGTGTTGTCGGTGTGTGTGTTGTCCGAGTGTGTGTGTGTGTGTGTGTGTGTTGTCGGTGTGTGTGTGTTGTCGGTGTGTGTGTGTGTGTGTGTGTTGTCGGTGTGTGTGTGTGTGTGTGTGTGTGTGTGTTGTCGGTGTGTGTGTGTGTGTGTTGTCGGTGTGTGTGTGTGTGTTGTCAGTGTGTGTGTGTGTGTGTTGTCGGTGTGTGTGTGTGTGTGTGTTGTCGGTGTGTGTGTGTGTTGTCGGTGTGTGTGTGTTGTCGGTGTGTGTGTGTGTGTGTTGTCGGTGTGTGTGTGTGTGTTGCTGGTTTTTGTGTGTGTGTGTGTTGTCGATGTGTGTGTGTGTGTTGTCGGTGTGTGTGTGTGTGTGTGTGTGTGTTGTCGGTGTGTGTGTGTGTGTTGTCGGTGTGTTTGTGTGTGTGTGTTGTCGGTGTGTGTGTCTGTGTGTTGTCGGTGTGTGTGTGTGTGTTGTGTGTTTGTGTGTGTTGTCGGTGTGTGTGTGTGTTGTCGGTGTGTGTGTGTGTGTTGTCAGTGTGTGTGTGTGTGTGTTGTGTGTGTGTGTGTTGTCGGTGTGTGTGTGTGTGTTGTCGGTGTGTGTGTGTGTGTGTGTTGTCGGTGTGTGTGTGTGTGTGTTGTCGGTGTGTGTGTGTGTTGTCAGTGTGTGTGTGTGTGTGTGTGTGTGTGTGTGTTGTCGGTGTGTGTGTGTGTGTTGTGTGTGTGTGTGTTGTCGGTGTGTGTGTTGTCCGAGTGTGTGTGTGTGTGTGTGTTGTCGGTGTGTGTGTGTTGTCGGTGTGTGTGTGTGTGTTGTCGGTGTGTGTGTGTGTGTGTGTGTGTTGTCGGTGTGTGTGTGTGTTGTCGGTGTGTGTGTGTGTGTGTGTGTGTGTGTGTGTTGTCAGTGTGTGTGTGTGTGTGTGTGTGTGTTGTCGGTGTGTGTGTGTGTGTGTGTTGTCGGTGTGTGTGTGTGTGTGTGTGTTGTCGGTGTGTGTGTGTGTTGTCGTTGTGTGTGTGTGTGTGTTGTCGGTGTGTGTGTGTGTGTTGCTGGTTTTTGTGTGTGTGTGTGTTGTCGATGTGTGTGTGTGTGTTGTCGGTGTGTGTGTGTGTGTGTGTGTGTGTGTTGTCGGTGTGTGTGTGTGTGTGTGTTGTCGGTGTGTTTGTGTGTGTGTGTTGTCGGTGTGTGTGTCTGTGTGTTGTCGGTGTGTGTGTGTGTGTTGTGTGTGTGTGTGTGTTGTCGGTGTGTGTGTGTGTTGTCGGTGTGTGTGTGTGTGTTGTCAGTGTTTGTGTGTGTGTGTTGTGTGTGTGTGTGTTGTCGGTGTGTGTGTGTGTTGTCGGTGTGTGTGTGTGTGTTGTCGGTGTGTGTGTGTGTTGTCGGTGTGTGTGTGTGTGTGTGTTGTCGGTGTGTGTGTGTGTGTGTTGTCGGTGTGTGTGTGTGTGTGTTGTCGGTGTGTGTGTGTGTGTGTTGTCGGTGTGTGTGTGTGTGTGTTTGTTGTCGGTGTGTGTGTGTGTTGTGTGTGTGTGTGTTGTCGGTGTGTGTGTGTGTTGTCGGTGTGTGTGTGTGTGTGTTGTCGTTGTGTGTGTGTGTGTGTGTGTGTGTGTGTGTGTGTGTGTGTGTGTGTGTGTGTGTGTGTGTGTGTTGTCGGTGTGTGTGTGTGTGTGTGTTGTCGGTGTGTGTTTGTGTGTTGCCGGTGTGTGTGTGTGTGTTGTCGGTGTGTGTGTGTGTGTGTTGTCGGTGTGTGTGTGTGTGTGTTGTCGGTGTGTGTGTGTGTGTGTGTGTGTTGTCGGTGTGTGTGTGTGTGTTGTCGGTGTGTGTGTGTGTGTGTGTTGTCGGTGTGTGTGTGTGTGTGTTGTCGGTGTGTGTGTGTGTGTGTGTGTGTGTGTGTGTGTTGTCGGTGTGTGTGTGTGTGTTGTGTGTGTGTGTGTGTTGTCGGTGTGTGTGTGTGTTGTCGCTGTGTGTGTGTGTGTTGTCAGTGTGTGTGTGTGTGTGTTGTGTGTGTGTGTTGTCGGTGTGTGTGTGTGTTGTCGGTGTGTGTGTGTGTGTGTGGTCGGTGTGTGTGTGTGTGTTGTCGGTGTGTGTGTGTGTGTGTTGTCGGTGTGTGTGTGAGTGTGTGTTGTCAGTGTGTGTGTGTGTGTGTGTTGTGTGTGTGTGTGTTGTCGGTGTGTGTGTGTGTGTTGTGTGTGTGTGTGTTGTCGGTGTGTGTGTGTGTGTGTTGTCGGTGTGTGTGTGTGTGTGTGTGTGTTGTCGGTGTGTGTGTGTGTGTTGTCGGTGTGTGTGTGTGTGTGTGTTGTCATTGTGTGTGTGTGTGTGTTGTCGGTGTGTGTGTGTGTGTGTGTGTGTGTTGTCGGTGTGTGTGTGTGTGTTGTGTGTGTGTGTGTGTTGTCGGTGTGTGTGTGTGTTGTCGCTGTGTGTGTGTGTGTTGTCAGTGTGTGTGTGTGTGTGTTGTGTGTGTGTGTGTTGTCGGTGTGTGTGTGTGTGTTGTCGGTGTGTGTGTGTGTGTGTGGTCGGTGTGTGTGTGTGTGTTGTCGGTGTGTGTGTGTGTGTGTTGTCGGTGTGTGTGTGTGTGTGTGTTGTCAGTGTGTGTGTGTGTGTGTGTGTGTGTGTGTGTGTGTGTGTGTTGTCGGTGTGTGTGTGTGTGTTGTGTGTGTGTGTGTTGTCGGTGTGTGTGTGTTGCTGGTGTGTGTGTGTGTGTTGTCGGTGTGTGTGTGTGTGTGTGTGTGTGTTGTCGGTGTGTGTGTGTGTGTTGTCGGTGTTTGTGTGTGTGTGTGTGTGTGTGTTGTCAGTGTGTGTGTGTGTGTGTGTGTGTGTTGTCGGTGTGTGTGTGTGTGTGTGTTGTCGGTGTGTGTGTGTGTGTGTGTGTTGTCGGTGTGTGTGTGTGTTGTCGGTGTGTGTGTGTGTGTGTGTGTTGTCGGTGTGTGTGTGTGTGTTGCTGGTTTTTGTGTGTGTGTGTGTTGTCGATGTCTGTGTGTGTGTTGTCGGTGTGTGTGTGTGTGTGTGTGTTGTCGGTGTGTGTGTGTGTGTGTGTTGTCGGTGTGTTTGTGTGTGTGTGTTGTCGGTGTGTGTGTCTGTGTGTTGTCGGTGTGTGTGTGTGTGTTGTGTGTGTGTGTGTGTTGTCGGTGTGTGTGTGTGTTGTCGGTGTGTGTGTGTGTGTTGTCAGTGTTTGTGTGTGTGTGTTGTGTGTGTGTGTGTGTTGTCGGTGTGTGTGTGTGTTGTCGGTGTGTGTGTGTGTGTTGTCGGTGTGTGTGTGTGTGTGTGTTGTCGGTGTGTGTGTGTGTGTTGCCGGTGTGTGTGTGTGTGTGTTGTCGGTGTGTGTGTGTGTGTGTTGTCGTGTGTGTGTGTGTGTGTTGTCGGTGTGTGTGTGTGTGTGTGTGTGTTGTCGGTGTGTGTGTGTGTGTGTTGTCGGTGTGTGTGTGTGTGTGTGTTGTCGGTGTGTGTGTGTGTGTGTTGTCGGTGTGTGTGTGTGTGTGTGTGTGTTGTCGGTGTGTGTGTGTGTGTTGTCAGTGTGTGTGTGTGTGTGTTGTGTGTGTGTGTGTTGTCGGTGTGTGTGTGTGTGTGTGTTGTCGGTGTGTGTGTGTGTGTGTTGTCGGTGTGTGTGTGTGTGTGTGTTGTCGGTGTGTGTGTGTGTGTGTTGTCGGTGTGTGTGTGTGTGTTGTCAGTGTGTGTGTGTGTGTGTTGTGTGTGTGTGTGTTGTCGGTGTGTGTGTGTGTGTGTTGTCAGTGTGTGTGTGTGTGTGTTGTGTGTGTGTGTGTTGTCGGTGTGTGTGTGTGTTTATGTGTTTTCGGTGTGTGTGTGTGTGTGTTGTCGGTGTGTGTGTGTGTGTTGTCGGTGTGTGTGTGTGTGTGTTGTCGGTGTGTGTGTGTGTTGTCGGTGTGTGTGTGTGTGTGTGTGTGTGTGTTGTCGGTGTGTGTGTGTGTTGTCGGTGTGTGTGTGTGTGTTGTCGGTGTGTGTGTGTGTGTTGTCGGTGTGTGTGTGTGTGTTGTCAGTGTGTGTGTGTGTGTGTGTGTGTGTGCTGTCGGTGTGTGTGTGTGTGTTGTGTGTGTGTGTGTTGTCGGTGTGTGTGTTGTCCGAGTGTGTGTGTGTGTGTGTGTTGTCGGTGTGTGTGTGTTGTCGGTGTGTGTGTGTGTGTGTGTTGTCGGTGTGTGTGTGTGTGTGTGTGTGTGTTGTCGGTGTGTGTGTGTGTGTGTTGTCGGTGTGTGTGTGTGTGTGTGTGTTGTCAGTGTGTGTGTGTGTGTGTGTGTTGTCGGTGTGTGTGTGTGTGTGTGTGTTGTCGGTGTGTGTGTGTGTGTGTGTTGTCGGTGTGTGTGTGTTGTCGGTGTGTGTGTGTGTGTGTTGTCGGTGTTGTGTGTGTTGCTGGTTTTTGTGTGTGTGTGTGTTGTCGATGTGTGTGTGTGTGTTGTCGGTGTGTGTGTGTGTGTGTGTGTGTGTTGTCGGTGTGTGTGTGTGTGTGTGTTGTCGGTGTGTTTGTGTGTGTGTGTTGTCGGTGTGTGTGTCTGTGTGTTGTCGGTGTGTGTGTGTGTGTTGTGTGTGTCTGTGTGTTGTCGGTGTGTGTGTGTGTTGTCGGTGTGTGTGTGTGTGTTGTCAGTGTGTGTGTGTGTGTGTTGTGTGTGTGTGTGTTGTCGGTGTGTGTGTGTGTGTTGTCGGTGTGTGTGTGTGTGTGTTGTCGGTGTGTGTGTGTGTGTTGTCGGTGTGTGTGTGTGTGTGTTGTCGGTGTGTGTGTGTGTGTGTTGTCGGTGTGTGTGTGTGTGTGTCGGTGTGTGTGTGTGTGTTGTCGGTGTGTGTGTGTGTGTTGTGTGTGTGTGTGTTGTCGGTGTGTGTGTTGTCCGAGTGTGTGTGTGTGTGTGTGTTGTCGGTGTGTGTGTGTTGTCGGTGTGTGTGTGTGTGTGTGTTGTCGGTGTGTGTGTGTGTGTGTGTGTGTGTGTGTTGTCGGTGTGTGTGTGTGTTGTCGGTGTGGTGTGTGTGTGTGTGTGTGTTGTCAGTGTGTGTGTGTGTGTGTGTGTGTTGTCGGTGTGTGTGTGTGTGTTGTGTTGTCGGTGTGTGTGTGTGTTGTCGGTGTGTGTGTGTGTGTGTTGTCGGTGTGTGTGTGTGTGCTGGTTTTTGTGTGTGTGTGTGTTGTCGATGTGTGTGTGTGTGTTGTCGGTGTGTGTGTGTGTGTGTGTGTGTGTGTTGTCGGTGTGTGTGTGTGTGTGTGTTGTCGGTGTGTTTGTGTGTGTGTGTTGTCGGTGTGTGTGTGTGTGTGTTGTCGGTGTGTGTGTGTGTGTTGTCGTGTGTGTGTGTGTTGTCGGTGTGTGTGTGTGTTGTCGGTGTGTGTGTGTGTGTTGTCAGTGTTTGTGTGTGTGTGTTGTGTGTGTGTGTGTTGTCGGTGTGTGTGTGTGTTGTCGGTGTGTGTGTGTGTGTTGTCGGTGTGTGTGTGTGTTGTAGGTGTGTGTGTGTGTGTGTGTTGTCGGTGTGTGTGTGTGTGTGTTGTCGGTGTGTGTGTGTGTGTGTTGTCGGTGTGTGTGTGTGTGTGTTGTCGGTGTGTGTGTGTGTGTGTGTTGTCGGTGTGTGTGTGTGTGTGTTGTCGGTGTGTGTGTGTGTGTGTTGTCGGTGTGTGTGTGTGTGTGTTGTCGGTGTGTGTGTGTGTGTGTTGTCGGTGTGTGTGTGTGTGTGTGGTGTGTTGTCGGTGTGTGTGTGTGTGTGTTGTCGGTGTGTGTGTGTGTGTGTGTTGTCGGTGTGTGTGTGTGTGTGTTGTCGGTGTGTGTGTGTGTGTGTGTGTTGTCGGTGTGTGTGTGTGTGTGTTGTCGGTGTGTGTGTGTGTGTGTTGTGTGTGTGTGTGTTGTCGGTGTGTGTGTGTGTGTTGTCGGTGTGTGTGTGTGTGTTGTTGGTGTGTGTGTGTGTGTGTCGTGTGTGGTGTGTGTGTGTGTGTGTGTTGTCGGTGTGTGTGTGTGTGTGTTGTCGGTGTGTGTGTGTGTGTTGTCGGTGTGTGTGTGTGTGTGTTGTCGGTGTGTGTGTGTGTTGTCGGTGTGTGTGTGTGTGTGTGTGTGTGTGTGTGTTGTCGGTGTGTGTGTGTGTGTTGTCGGTGTGTGTGTGTGTGTGTGTTGTCGTGTGTGTGTGTGTGTGTTGTCGGTGTGGTGTGTGTGTGTGTGTGTGTTGTCG
>NW_027675368.1:142500-155000 GCF_965601325.2 Salmo salar
GTGTGTGTGTTGTCGGTGTGTGTGTGTGTGTTGTCGGTGTGTGTGTGTGTGTGTTGTCGGTGTGTGTGTGTGTGTGTTGTCAGTGTGTGTGTGTGTGTGTGTGTGTGTGTGTGTGTGTGTTGTCGGTGTGTGTGTGTGTGTTGTGTGTGTGTGTGTTGTCGGTGTGTGTGTTGTCCGAGTGTGTGTGTGTGTGTGTGTGTTGTCGGTGTGTGTGTGTGTGTGTGTGTGTGTGTTGTCGGTGTGTGTGTGTGTTGTCGGTGTGTGTGTGTGTGTGTGTTGTCAGTGTGTGTGTGTGTGTGTATGTTGTCGGTGTGTGTCTGTGTGTGTGTTGTCGGTGTGTGTGTGTGTGTGTGTGTTGTCGGTGTGTGTGTGTGTTGTCGGTGTGTGTGTGTTTGTGTTGTCGGTGTGGGTGTGTGTGTTGCTGGTTTTTGTGTGTGTGTGTGTTGTCGATGTGTGTGTGTGTGTTGTCGGTGTGTGTGTGTGTGTGTGTGTGTTGTCGGTGTGTGTGTGTGTGTGTGTTGTCGGTGTGTTGTGTGTGTGTGTTGTCGGTGTGTGTGTCTGTGTGTTGTCGGTGTGTGTGTGTGTGTGTTGTCGGTGTGTGTGTGTGTGTGTGTGGTGTGTGTGTTGTGTGTTGTCGGTGTGTGTGTGTGTGTTTTGTGTGTGTGTGTGTTGTCGGTGTGTGTGTGTGTTGTCGGTGTGTGTGTGTGTGTTGTGTGTGTGTGTTGTCGGTGTGTGTGTGTTTGTTGTCGGTGTGTGTGTGTGTGTTGTCGGTGTGTGTGTGTGTGTTGTCGGTGTGTGTGTGTGTTGTCGGTGTGTGTGTGTGTGTGTGTTGTCAGTGTGTGTGTGTGTGTGTGTGTGTGTGTGTGTTGTCGGTGTGTGTGTGTGTGTTGTGTGTGTGTGTGTTGTCGGTGTGTGTGTTGTCCGAGTGTGTGTGTGTGTGTGTGTTGTCGGTGTGTGTGTGTTGTCGGTGTGTGTGTGTGTGTGTGTTGTCGGTGTGTGTGTGTGTGTGTGTGTGTGTGTTGTCGGTGTGTGTTTGTGTGTTGTCGGTGTGTGTGTGTGTGTGTGTGTGTTGTCAGTGTGTGTGTGTGTGTGTGTTGTCGGTGTGTGTGTGTGTTGTCGGTGTGTGTGTGTGTGTTGCTGGTTTTTGTGTGTGTGTGTGTTGTCGATGTGTGTGTGTGTGTTGTCGGTGTGTGTGTGTGTGTGTGTGTGTGTGTGTGTTGTCGGTGTGTGTGTGTGTGTGTGTTGTCGGTGTGTTTGTGTGTGTGTGTTGTCGGTGTGTGTGTCTGTGTGTTGTCGGTGTGTGTGTGTGTGTTGTGTGTGTGTGTGTGTGTTGTCGGTGTGTGTGTGTGTTGTCGGTGTGTGTGTGTGTGTTGTCAGTGTGTGTGTGTGTGTTGTGTGTATGTGTGTTATCGGTGTGTGTGTGTGTGTTGTCGGTGTGTGTGTGTGTGTGTTGTCGGTGTGTGTGTGTGTGTTGTCGGTGTGTGTGTGTGTGTGTTGTCAGTGTGTGTGTGTGTGTGTGTGTGTGTGTGTGTGTGTGTGTCGGTGTGTGTGTGTGTGTTGTGTGTGTGTGTGTTGTCGGTGTGTGTGTTGTCCGAGTGTGTGTGTGTGTGTGTGTGTTGTCGGTGTGTGTGTGTTGTCGGTGTGTGTGTGTGTGTGTGTTGTCGGTGTGTGTGTGTGCGTGTGTGTGTGTGTTGTCGGTGTGTGTGTGTGTGTGTTGTCGGTGTGTGTGTGTGCGTGTGTGTTGTCAGTGTGTGTGTGTGTGTGTGTTGTCGGTGTGTGTGTGTGTGTGTTGTCGGTGTGTGTGTGTGTGTGTGTGTTGTCGGTGTGTGTGTGTGTTGTCGGTGTGTGTGTGTGTGTTGTCGGTGTGTGTGTGTGTTGCTGGTTTTTGTGTGTGTGTGTGTTGTCGATGTGTGTGTGTGTGTTGTCGGTGTGTGTGTGTGTGTGTGTGTGTGTGTTGTCGGTGTGTGTGTGTGTGTGTGTTGTCGGTGTGTTTGTGTGTGTGTGTTGTCGGTGTGTGTGTCTGTGTGTTGTCGGTGTGTGTGTGTGTGTTGTGTGTGTGTGTGTGTTGTCGGTGTGTGTGTGTGTGTGTGTGTTGTCGGTGTGTGTGTGTGTGTGTTGTCGGTGTGTGTGTGTGTTGTCGGTGTGTGTGTGTGTGTTGTCAGTGTGTGTGTGTGTGTGTGTGTTGTCGGTGTGTGTGTGTGTGTGTTGTCGGTGTGTGTGTGTGTGTGTGTGTTGTCGGTGTGTTTGTGTGTGTGTGTTGTCGGTGTGTGTGTCTGTGTGTTGTCGGTGTGTGTGTGTGTGTTGTGTGTGTGTGTGTGTTGTCGGTGTGTGTGTGTGTGTGTGTGTGTTGTCGGTGTGTGTGTGTGTTGTCGGTGTGTGTGTGTGTGTGTGTGTGTTGTCGGTGTCTGTGTGTGTGTGTGTGTGTTGTCGGTGTGTGTGTGTGTGTTGTCGGTGTGTGTGTGTGTGTGTGTGTTGTCAGTGTGTGTGAGTGTGTGTGTGTTGTCGGTGTGTGTGTGTGTTGTCGGTGTGTGTGTGTGTGTGTGTGTTGTCGGTGTGTGTGTGTTGTCAGTGTGTGTGTGTGTGTGTTGTCGGTGTGTGTGTGTGTTGTCAGTGTGTGTGTGTGTGTGTTGTCGGTGTGTGTGTGTGTTGTCGGTGTGTGTGTGTGTGTTGTCAGTGTGTGTGTGTGTGTGTTGTGTGTGTGTGTGTGTGTGTTGTCAGTGTGTGTGTGTGTGTGTGTGTGTGTGTGTGTGTGTTGTCGGTGTGTGTGTTGTCCGAGTGTGTGTGTTTGTGTGTTGTCGGTGTGTGTGTGTTGTCGGTGTGTGTGTGTGTGTTGTCGGTGTGTGTGTGTGTGTGTGTGTGTGTGTGTTGTCGGTGTGTGTGTGTGTTGTCGGTGTGTGTGTGTGTGTGTGTGTTGTCAGTGTGTGTGTGTCTGTCTGTGTGTTGTCGGTGTGTGTGTGTGTGTGTGTTGTCGGTGTGTGTGTGTGTGTGTGTGTTGTCGGTGTGTGTGTGTGTTGTCGGTGTGTGTGTGTGTGTGTTGTCGGTGTGTGTGTGTGTTGCTGGTTTTTGTGTGTGTGTGTGTTGTCGATGTGTGTGTGTGTGTTGTCGGTGTGTGTGTGTGTGTGTGTGTGTGTGTGTGTTGTCGGTGTGTGTGTGTGTGTTGTCGGTGTGTTTGTGTGTGTGTGTTGTCGGTGTGTGTGTCTGTGTGTTGTCGGTGTGTGTGTGTGTGTTGTGTGTGTGTGTGTGTTGTCGGTGTGTGTGTGTGTTGTCGGTGTGTGTGTGTGTGTTGTCAGTGTTTGTGTGTGTGTGTTGTGTGTGTGTGTGTTGTCGGTGTGTGTGTGTGTTGTCGGTGTGTGTGTGTGTTGTCGGTGTGTGTGTGTGTGTGTTGTCGGTGTGTGTGTGTGTGTGTGTTGTCGGTGTGTGTGTGTGTGTGTTGTCGGTGTGTGTGTGTGTGTGTTGTCGGTGTGTGTGTGTGTGTGTTGTCGGTGTGTGTGTGTGTGTGTTGTCGGTGTGTGTGTGTGTGTGTGTGTTGTCGGTGTGTGTGTGTGTTGTCGGTGTGTGTGTGTGTGTTGTCGGTGTGTGTGTGTGTTGCTGGTTTTTGTGTGTGTGTGTGTTGTCGATGTGTGTGTGTGTGTTGTCGGTGTGTGTGTGTGTGTGTGTGTGTGTGTTGTCGGTGTGTGTGTGTGTGTGTGTTGTCGGTGTGTTTGTGTGTGTGTGTTGTCGGTGTGTGTGTCTGTGTGTTGTCGGTGTGTGTGTGTGTGTTGTGTGTGTGTGTGTGTTGTCGGTGTGTGTGTGTGTGTGTGTGTTGTCGGTGTGTGTGTGTGTGTGTTGTCGGTGTGTGTGTGTGTTGTCGGTGTGTGTGTGTGTGTTGTCAGTGTGTGTGTGTGTGTGTGTGTTGTCGGTGTGTGTGTGTGTGTGTTGTCGGTGTGTGTGTGTGTGTGTGTGTTGTCGGTGTGTTTGTGTGTGTGTGTTGTCGGTGTGTGTGTCTGTGTGTTGTCGGTGTGTGTGTGTGTGTTGTGTGTGTGTGTGTGTTGTCGGTGTGTGTGTGTGTGTGTGTGTGTTGTCGGTGTGTGTGTGTGTTGTCGGTGTGTGTGTGTGTGTGTGTGTGTTGTCGGTGTCTGTGTGTGTGTGTGTGTGTTGTCGGTGTGTGTGTGTGTGTTGTCGGTGTGTGTGTGTGTGTGTGTGTTGTCAGTGTGTGTGAGTGTGTGTGTGTTGTCGGTGTGTGTGTGTGTTGTCGGGTGTGTGTGTGTGTGTGTGTGTTGTCGGTGTGTGTGTGTTGTCAGTGTGTGTGTGTGTGTGTTGTCGGTGTGTGTGTGTGTTGTCAGTGTGTGTGTGTGTGTGTTGTCGGTGTGTGTGTGTGTTGTCGGTGTGTGTGTGTGTGTTGTCAGTGTGTGTGTGTGTGTGTTGTGTGTGTGTGTGTGTGTGTTGTCAGTGTGTGTGTGTGTGTGTGTGTGTGTGTGTGTGTGTTGTCGGTGTGTGTGTTGTCCGAGTGTGTGTGTTTGTGTGTTGTCGGTGTGTGTGTGTTGTCGGTGTGTGTGTGTGTGTGTGTTGTCGGTGTGTGTGTGTGTGTGTGTGTGTGTGTGTTGTCGGTGTGTGTGTGTGTTGTCGGTGTGTGTGTGTGTGTGTGTGTTGTCAGTGTGTGTGTGTCTGTCTGTGTGTTGTCGGTGTGTGTGTGTGTGTGTGTTGTCGGTGTGTGTGTGTGTGTGTGTGTTGTCGGTGTGTGTGTGTGTTGTCGGTGTGTGTGTGTGTGTGTTGTCGGTGTGTGTGTGTGTTGCTGGTTTTTGTGTGTGTGTGTGTTGTCGATGTGTGTGTGTGTGTTGTCGGTGTGTGTGTGTGTGTGTGTGTGTGTGTGTGTGTTGTCGGTGTGTGTGTGTGTGTTGTCGGTGTGTTTGTGTGTGTGTGTTGTCGGTGTGTGTGTCTGTGTGTTGTCGGTGTGTGTGTGTGTGTTGTGTGTGTGTGTGTGTTGTCGGTGTGTGTGTGTGTTGTCGGTGTGTGTGTGTGTGTTGTCAGTGTTTGTGTGTGTGTGTTGTGTGTGTGTGTGTTGTCGGTGTGTGTGTGTGTTGTCGGTGTGTGTGTGTGTTGTCGGTGTGTGTGTGTGTGTGTTGTCGGTGTGTGTGTGTGTGTGTGTTGTCGGTGTGTGTGTGTGTGTGTTGTCGGTGTGTGTGTGTGTGTGTTGTCGGTGTGTGTGTGTGTGTGTTGTTGGTGTGTGTGTGTGTGTGTTGTCGGTGTGTGTGTGTGTGTGTTGTCGGTGTGTGTGTGTGTGTGTGTTGTCGGTGTGTGTGTCTGTGTGTTGTCGGTGTGTGTGTGTGTGTTGTGTGTGTGTGTGTGTGTTGTCGGTGTGTTTGTGTGTGTGTGTGTTGTCGGTGTGTTTGTGTGTGTGTGTTGTCGGTGTGTGTGTCTGTGTGTTGTCGGTGTGTGTGTGTGTGTTGTGTGTGTGTGTGTGTGTTGTCGGTGTGTGTGTGTGTTGTCGGTGTGTGTGTGTGTGTTGTCAGTGTGTGTGTGTGTTGTCGGTGTGTATGTGTGTTATCGGTGTGTGTGTGTGTGTTGTCGGTGTGTGTGTGTGTGTGTTGTCGGTGTGTGTGTGTGTGTTGTCGGTGTGTGTGTGTGTGTGTTGTCAGTGTGTGTGTGTGTGTGTGTGTGTGTGTGTGTTGTCGGTGTGTGTGTGTGTGTTGTGTGTGTGTGTGTTGTCGGTGTGTGTGTTGTCCGAGTGTGTGTGTGTGTGTGTGTGTTGTCGGTGTGTGTGTGTTGTCGGTGTGTGTGTGTGTGTGTGTTGTCGGTGTGTGTGTGTGCGTGTGTGTGTGTGTTGTCGGTGTGTGTGTGTGTGTGTTGTCGGTGTGTGTGTGTGCGTGTGTGTTGTCAGTGTGTGTGTGTGTGTGTGTTGTCGGTGTGTGTGTGTGTGTGTTGTCGGTGTGTGTGTGTGTGTGTGTGTTGTCGGTGTGTGTGTGTGTTGTCGGTGTGTGTGTGTGTGTTGTCGGTGTGTGTGTGTGTTGCTGGTTTTTGTGTGTGTGTGTGTTGTCGATGTGTGTGTGTGTGTTGTCGGTGTGTGTGTGTGTGTGTGTGTGTGTGTTGTCGGTGTGTGTGTGTGTGTGTGTTGTCGGTGTGTTTGTGTGTGTGTGTTGTCGGTGTGTGTGTCTGTGTGTTGTCGGTGTGTGTGTGTGTGTTGTGTGTGTGTGTGTGTTGTCGGTGTGTGTGTGTGTGTGTGTGTTGTCGGTGTGTGTGTGTGTGTGTTGTCGGTGTGTGTGTGTGTTGTCGGTGTGTGTGTGTGTGTTGTCAGTGTGTGTGTGTGTGTGTGTGTTGTCGGTGTGTGTGTGTGTGTGTTGTCGGTGTGTGTGTGTGTGTGTGTGTTGTCGGTGTGTTTGTGTGTGTGTGTTGTCGGTGTGTGTGTCTGTGTGTTGTCGGTGTGTGTGTGTGTGTTGTGTGTGTGTGTGTGTTGTCGGTGTGTGTGTGTGTGTGTGTGTGTTGTCGGTGTGTGTGTGTGTTGTCGGTGTGTGTGTGTGTGTGTGTGTGTTGTCGGTGTCTGTGTGTGTGTGTGTGTGTTGTCGGTGTGTGTGTGTGTGTGTGTTGTCGGTGTGTGTGTGTGTGTGTGTGTTGTCAGTGTGTGTGAGTGTGTGTGTGTTGTCGGTGTGTGTGTGTGTTGTCGGTGTGTGTGTGTGTGTGTGTGTTGTCGGTGTGTGTGTGTTGTCAGTGTGTGTGTGTGTGTGTTGTCGGTGTGTGTGTGTGTTGTCAGTGTGTGTGTGTGTGTGTTGTCGGTGTGTGTGTGTGTTGTCGGTGTGTGTGTGTGTGTTGTCAGTGTGTGTGTGTGTGTGTTGTGTGTGTGTGTGTGTGTGTTGTCAGTGTGTGTGTGTGTGTGTGTGTGTGTGTGTGTGTGTGTGTTGTCGGTGTGTGTGTGTGTGTTGTGTGTGTGTGTGTTGTCGGTGTGTGTGTTGTCCGAGTGTGTGTGTTTGTGTGTTGTCGGTGTGTGTGTGTTGTCGGTGTGTGTGTGTGTGTGTGTTGTCGGTGTGTGTGTGTGTGTGTGTGTGTGTGTGTTGTCGGTGTGTGTGTGTGTTGTCGGTGTGTGTGTGTGTGTGTGTGTTGTCAGTGTGTGTGTGTCTGTCTGTGTGTTGTCGGTGTGTGTGTGTGTGTGTGTTGTCGGTGTGTGTGTGTGTGTGTGTGTTGTCGGTGTGTGTGTGTGTTGTCGGTGTGTGTGTGTGTGTGTTGTCGGTGTGTGTGTGTGTTGCTGGTTTTTGTGTGTGTGTGTGTTGTCGATGTGTGTGTGTGTGTTGTCGGTGTGTGTGTGTGTGTGTGTGTGTGTGTGTGTGTTGTCGGTGTGTGTGTGTGTGTTGTCGGTGTGTTTGTGTGTGTGTGTTGTCGGTGTGTGTGTCTGTGTGTTGTCGGTGTGTGTGTGTGTGTTGTGTGTGTGTGTGTGTTGTCGGTGTGTGTGTGTGTTGTCGGTGTGTGTGTGTGTGTTGTCAGTGTTTGTGTGTGTGTGTTGTGTGTGTGTGTGTTGTCGGTGTGTGTGTGTGTTGTCGGTGTGTGTGTGTGTTGTCGGTGTGTGTGTGTGTGTGTGTGTGTGTGTGTGTGTGTGTGTGTGTGTGTGTGTGTTGTCGGTGTGTGTGTGTGTGTGTGTGTTGTCGGTGTGTGTGTGTGTGTTGCCGGTGTGTGTGTGTGTGTTGTCGGTGTGTGTGTGTGTGTGTTGTCGGTGTGTGTGTGTGTGTGTTGTCGGTGTGTGTGTGTGTGTGTGTTGTCGGTGTTTGTGTGTGTGTTGTCGGTGTGTGTGTGTGTGTGTGTGTTGTCGGTGTGTGTGTGTGTGTGTTGTCGGGTGTGTGTGTGTGTGTGTGTTGTCGGTGTGTGTGTGTGTTGTCGGTGTGTGTGTGTGTGGTCAGTGTGTGTGTGTGTGTGTTGTGTGTGTGTGTGTTGTCGGTGTGTGTGTGTGTGTTGTCGGTGTATGTGTGTGTGTGTGTTGTCGGTGTGTGTGTGTGTGTTGTCGGTGTGTGTGTGTGTGTGTTGTCGGTGTGTGTGTGTGTGTGTGTTGTCAGTGTGTGTGTGTGTGTGTGTGTGTGTGTGTGTGTGTGTTGTCGGTGTGTGTGTGTGTGTTGTGTGTGTGTGTGTTGTCGGTGTGTGTGTGTTGTCGGTGTGTGTGTGTGTGTGTTGTCGGTGTGTGTGTGTGTGTGTGTGTGTGTGTGTTGTCGGTGTGTGTGTGTGTGTGTTGTCGGTGTGTGTGTGTGTGTGTGTGTGTGTGTGTGTGTGTTGTCAGGGTGTGTGTGTGTGTGTGTGTTGTCGGTGTGTGTGTGTGTGTGTGTTGTCGGTGTGTGTGTGTGTGTGTGTGTTGTCGGTGTGTGTGTGTGTTGTCGGTGTGTGTGTGTGTGTGTTGTCGGTGTGTGTGTGTGTGTTGCTGGTTTTTGTGTGTGTGTGTGTTGTCGATGTCTGTGTGTGTGTTGTCGGTGTGTGTGTGTGTGTGTGTGTGTGTGTTGTCGGTGTGTGTGTGTGTGTGTGTGTTGTCGGTGTGTGTGTGTGTTGTCGGTGTGTGTGTGTGTGTTGTCGGTGTGTGTGTGTGTTGCTGGTTTTTGTGTGTGTGTGTGTTGTCGATGTGTGTGTGTGTGTTGTCGGTGTGTGTGTGTGTGTGTGTGTGTGTGTTGTCGGTGTGTGTGTGTGTGTGTGTTGTCGGTGTGTTTGTGTGTGTGTGTTGTCGGTGTGTGTGTCTGTGTGTTGTCGGTGTGTGTGTGTGTGTTGTGTGTGTGTGTGTTGTCGGTGTGTGTGTGTGTGTGTGTGTTGTCGGTGTGTGTGTGTGTGTGTTGTCGGTGTGTGTGTGTGTTGTCGGTGTGTGTGTGTGTGTTGTCAGTGTGTGTGTGTGTGTGTGTGTTGTCGGTGTGTGTGTGTGTGTGTTGTCGGTGTGTGTGTGTGTGTGTGTGTTGTCGGTGTGTTTGTGTGTGTGTGTTGTCGGTGTGTGTGTCTGTGTGTTGTCGGTGTGTGTGTGTGTGTTGTGTGTGTGTGTGTGTTGTCGGTGTGTGTGTGTGTGTGTGTGTGTTGTCGGTGTGTGTGTGTGTTGTCGGTGTGTGTGTGTGTGTGTGTGTGTTGTCGGTGTCTGTGTGTGTGTGTGTGTGTTGTCGGTGTGTGTGTGTGTGTGTGTTGTCGGTGTGTGTGTGTGTGTGTGTGTTGTCAGTGTGTGTGAGTGTGTGTGTGTTGTCGGTGTGTGTGTGTGTTGTCGGTGTGTGTGTGTGTGTGTGTGTTGTCGGTGTGTGTGTGTTGTCAGTGTGTGTGTGTGTGTGTTGTCGGTGTGTGTGTGTGTTGTCAGTGTGTGTGTGTGTGTGTTGTCGGTGTGTGTGTGTGTTGTCGGTGTGTGTGTGTGTGTTGTCAGTGTGTGTGTGTGTGTGTTGTGTGTGTGTGTGTGTGTGTTGTCAGTGTGTGTGTGTGTGTGTGTGTGTGTGTGTGTGTGTGTGTTGTCGGTGTGTGTGTGTGTGTTGTGTGTGTGTGTGTTGTCGGTGTGTGTGTTGTCCGAGTGTGTGTGTTTGTGTGTTGTCGGTGTGTGTGTGTTGTCGGTGTGTGTGTGTGTGTGTGTTGTCGGTGTGTGTGTGTGTGTGTGTGTGTGTGTGTTGTCGGTGTGTGTGTGTGTTGTCGGTGTGTGTGTGTGTGTGTGTGTTGTCAGTGTGTGTGTGTCTGTCTGTGTGTTGTCGGTGTGTGTGTGTGTGTGTGTTGTCGGTGTGTGTGTGTGTGTGTGTGTTGTCGGTGTGTGTGTGTGTTGTCGGTGTGTGTGTGTGTGTGTTGTCGGTGTGTGTGTGTGTTGCTGGTTTTTGTGTGTGTGTGTGTTGTCGATGTGTGTGTGTGTGTGTTGTCGGTGTGTGTGTGTGTGTGTGTGTGTGTGTGTGTGTTGTCGGTGTGTGTGTGTGTGTTGTCGGTGTGTTTGTGTGTGTGTGTTGTCGGTGTGTGTGTCTGTGTGTTGTCGGTGTGTGTGTGTGTGTTGTGTGTGTGTGTGTGTTGTCGGTGTGTGTGTGTGTTGTCGGTGTGTGTGTGTGTGTTGTCAGTGTTTGTGTGTGTGTGTTGTGTGTGTGTGTGTTGTCGGTGTGTGTGTGTGTTGTCGGTGTGTGTGTGTGTTGTCGGTGTGTGTGTGTGTGTGTGTGTGTGTGTGTGTGTGTGTGTGTGTGTGTGTGTGTGTGTGTTGTCGGTGTGTGTGTGTGTGTGTGTGTTGTCGGTGTGTGTGTGTGTGTTGCCGGTGTGTGTGTGTGTGTTGTCGGTGTGTGTGTGTGTGTGTGTTGTCGGTGTGTGTGTGTGTGTGTTGTCGGTGTGTGTGTGTGTGTGTGTTGTCGGTGTTTGTGTGTGTGTTGTCGGTGTGTGTGTGTGTGTGTGTGTTGTCGGTGTGTGTGTGTGTGTGTTGTCGGTGTGTGTGTGTGTGTGTTGTCGGTGTGTGTGTGTGTGTGTGTGTTGTCGGTGTGTGTGTGTGTTGTCGGTGTGTGTGTGTGTGGTCAGTGTGTGTGTGTGTGTGTTGTGTGTGTGTGTGTTGTCGGTGTGTGTGTGTGTGTTGTCGGTGTATGTGTGTGTGTGTGTTGTCGGTGTGTGTGTGTGTGTTGTCGGTGTGTGTGTGTGTGTGTTGTCGGTGTGTGTGTGTGTGTGTGTTGTCAGTGTGTGTGTGTGTGTGTGTGTGTGTGTGTGTGTGTGTTGTCGGTGTGTGTGTGTGTGTTGTGTGTGTGTGTGTTGTCGGTGTGTGTGTGTTGTCGGTGTGTGTGTGTGTGTGTTGTCGGTGTGTGTGTGTGTGTGTGTGTGTGTGTGTTGTCGGTGTGTGTGTGTGTGTGTTGTCGGTGTGTGTGTGTGTGTGTGTGTGTGTGTGTGTGTGTGTTGTCAGGGTGTGTGTGTGTGTGTGTGTTGTCGGTGTGTGTGTGTGTGTGTGTGTTGTCGGTGTGTGTGTGTGTGTGTGTGTTGTCGGTGTGTGTGTGTGTTGTCGGTGTGTGTGTGTGTGTGTGTTGTCGGTGTGTGTGTGTGTGTTGCTGGTTTTTGTGTGTGTGTGTGTTGTCGATGTCTGTGTGTGTGTTGTCGGTGTGTGTGTGTGTGTGTGTGTGTGTTGTCGGTGTGTGTGTGTGTGTGTTGTCGGTGTGTTTGTGTGTGTGTGTTGTCGGTGTGTGTGTCTGTGTGTTGTCGGTGTGTGTGTGTGTGTTGTGTGTGTGTGTGTGTTGTCGGTGTGTGTGTGTGTTGTCGGTGTGTGTGTGTGTGTTGTCAGTGTTTGTGTGTGTGTGTTGTGTGTGTGTGTGTTGTCGGTGTGTGTGTGTGTTGTCGGTGTGTGTGTGTGTGTGTGTTGTCGGTGTGTGTGTGTGTGTGTTGTCGGTGTGTGTGTGTGTGTGTTGTCGGTGTGTGTGTGTGTGTGTGTGTTGTCGGTGTGTGTGTGTGTTGTCGGTGTGTGTGTGTGTGTGTTGTCGGTGTGTGTGTGTGTGTTGCTGGTTTTTGTGTGTGTGTGTGTTGTCGATGTGTGTGTGTGTGTTGTCGGTGTGTGTGTGTCTGTGTGTGTGTGTGTGTGTGTGTGTGTGTGTTGTCGGTGTGTGTGTGTGTGTTGTCGGTGTGTGTGTGTGTGTGTGTTGTCGGTGTGTGTGTGTGTTGTCGGTGTGTGTGTGTGTGTGTTGTCGGTGTGTGTGTGTGTGTTGTCGGTGTGTTTGTGTGTGTGTGTTGTCGGTGTGTGTGTCTGTGTGTTGTCGGTGTGTGTGTGTGTGTTGTGTGTGTGTGTGTGTTGTCGGTGTGTGTGTGTTGTCGGTGTGTGTGTGTGTGTTGTCAGTGTTTGTGTGTGTGTGTTGTGTGTGTGTGTGTTGTCGGTGTGTGTGTGTGTGTTGTCGGTGTGTGTGTGTGTGTGTTGTCGGTGTGTGTGTGTGAGTGTGTTGTCGGTGTGTGTGTGTGTGTGTTGTGTGTGTGTGTGTTGTCGGGGTGTGTGTGTGTTGTCGGTGTGTGTGTGTGTGTGTTGTCGGTGTGTGTGTGTGTGTGTGTGTGTGTGTGTGTGTGTGTGTGTGTGTGTGTTGTCGGTGTGTGTGTGTGTGTTGTCGGTGTGTGTGTGTGTGTTGCCGGTGTGTGTGTGTGTGTTGTCGGTGTGTGTGTGTGTTGTCGGTGTGTGTGTGTGTTGTCGGTGTGTGTGTGTGTGTGTGTGTGTGTTGTCGGTGTGTGTGTGTGTGTTGTCGGTGTGTGTATGTGTGTGTGTTGTCGGTGTGTGTGTGTGTGTTGACGGTGTGTGTGTGTGTGTGTGTGTGTGTGTTGTCGGTGTGTGTGTGTGTGTTGTGTGTGTGTGTGTGTTGTCGGTGTGTGTGTGTGTTGTCGGTGTGTGTGTGTGTTGTCAGTGTGTGTGTGTGTGTGTTGTGTGTGTGTGTGTTGTCGGTGTGTGTGTGTGTGTTGTCGGTGTGTGTGTGTGTGTGTGTTGTCGATGTGTGTGTGTGTGTTGTCGGTGTGTGTGTGTGTGTGTTGTCGGTGTGTGTGTGTGTGTTGTCAGTGTGTGTGTGTGTGTGTGTGTGTGTGTGTGTGTGTTGTCGGTGTGTGTGTGTTGTGTGTGTGTGTGTTGTCGG
>NW_027675368.1:157500-202500 GCF_965601325.2 Salmo salar
GTGTGTGTGTTGTGTGTGTGTGTGTTGTCGGTGTGTGTGTGTGTTGTCGGTGTGTGTGTGTGTGTTGTCGGTGTGTGTGTGTGTGTGTGTGTTGTCAGTGTGTGTGTGTGTGTGTTGTCGGTGTGTGTGTGTGTGTGTTGTCGGTGTGTGTGTGTGTGTGTTGTCGGTGTGTGTGTGTGTGTGTTGTCGGTGTGTGTGTGTGTTGTCGGTGTGTGTGTGTGTGTGTTGTCGGTGTGTGTGTGTGTGTGTTGTCGGTGTGTGTGTGTGTGTGTTGTGTGTGTGTGTGTTGTCGGTGTGTGTGTGTGTTGTCGGTGTGTGTGTGTGTGTGTTGTCGGTGTGTGTGTGTGTGTGTGTGTGTGTGTGTGTGTGTGTGTGTTGTCGGTGTGTGTGTGTGTGTTGTCGGTGTGTGTGTGTGTGTGTGTGTGTGTGTGTTGTCGGTGTGTGTGTGTGTGTTGTCGGTGTGTGTGTGTGTGTTGTCGGTGTGTGTGTGTGTGTGTTGTTGGTGTGTGTGTGTGTGTGTGTTGTCGGTGTGTGTGTGTGTGTTGTCGGTGTGTGTGTGTGTGTGTTGTCGGTGTGTGTGTGTGTGTGTTGTCGGTGTGTCTGTGTGTGTGTGTGTGTGTGTTGTCGGTGTGTGTGTGTGTGTGTTGTCGGTGTGTGTGTGTGTTTATGTGTTGTCGGTGTATGTGTGTGTGTGTTGTCGGTGTGTGTGTGTGTTTATGTGTTGTCGGTGTGTGTGTGTGTGTGTTGTCGGTGTGTGTGTGTGTGTTGTTGGTGTGTGTGTGTGTGTGTTGTCGGTGTGTGTGTGTGTGTGTGTTGTCGGTGTGTGTGTGTGTGTTGCCGGTGTGTGTGTGTGTGTTGTCGGTGTGTGTGTGTGTGTGTTGTCGGTGTGTGTGTGTGTGTGTGTGTTGTCGGTGTGTGTGTGTGTGTTGTCGGTGTGTGTGTGTTTGTGTTGTCGGTGTGTGTGTGTGTGTGTGTTGTCGGTGTGTGTGTGTGTGTGTGTGTGTGTGTGTTGTCGGTGTCTGTGTGTTGTCGGTGTGTGTGTGTGTGTTGTCGGTGTGTGTGTGTGTTTATGTGTTGTCGGTGTGTGTGTGTGTGTGTTGTCGGTGTGTTTGTGTGTTTATGTGTTGTCGGTGTGTGTGTGTGTGTGTTGTCGGTGTGTGTGTGTGTATGTGTTGTCGGTGTGTGTGTGTGTGTGTTGTCGGTGTGTGTGTGTGTGTTGTTGGTGTGTGTGTGTGTGTGTGTTATCGGTGTGTGTGTGTGTGTTGTCGGTGTGTGTGTGTGTTGTCGGTTTGTGTGTGTGTGTGTGTGTTGTCGGTGTGTGTGTGTTGTCGGTGTGTGTGTGTTGTCGGTGTGTGTGTGTGTGTGTTGTCGGTGTGTGTGTGTTGTCAGTGTGTGTGTGTGTGTGTTGTCGGTGTGTGTGTGTGTGTGTGTGTTGTCGGTGTGTGTGTGTGTGTGTGTTGTCGGTGTGTGTGTGTGTGTGTGTGTGTGTTTTCGGTGTGTGTGTGTGTGTGTTGTCGGTGTGTGTGTGTGTTGTCGGTGTGTGTGTGTTGTCGGTGTGTGTGTGTGTTTATGTGTTGTCGGTGTGTGTGTGTGTGTGTTGTCGGTGTGTGTGTGTGTGTGTGTTGTCGGTGTGTGTGTGTGTGTGTTGTCGGTGTGTGTGTGTGTGTGTGTTGTTGGTGTGTGTGTGTGTGTGTGTGTTATCGGTGTGTGTGTGTGTGTGTTGTCGGTGTGTGTGTGTGTGTGTTGTCGGTTTGTGTGTGTGTGTGTGTGTTGTCGGTGTGTGTGTGTGTGTGTGTGTGTTGTCAGTGTGTCGGTGTGTGTGTTGTCGGTCTGTGTGTGTGTGTGTGTGTGTGTGTGTGTGTGTGTGTGTGTGTGTGTTGTCGGTGTGTGTGTGTGTGTGTGTGTTGTCGGTGTGTGTGTGTGTGTTGCCGGTGTGTGTGTGTGTGTTGTCGGTGTGTGTGTGTGTGTTGTCGGTGTGTGTGTGTGTGTGTTGTCGGTGTGTGTGTGTGTGTGTGTTGTCGGTGTTTGTGTGTGTGTTGTCGGTGTGTGTGTGTGTGTGTGTTGTCGGTGTGTGTGTGTGTGTGTTGTCGGTGTGTGTGTGTGTGTGTGTGTTGTCGGTGTGTGTGTGTGTTGTCGGTGTGTGTGTCTGTGTGTTGTCGGTGTTTGTGTGTGTGTTGTGTGTGTGTGTGTGTTGTCGGTGTGTGTGTGTGTTGTCGGTGTGTGTGTGTTGTCAGTGTTTGTGTGTGTGTGTTGTGTGTGTGTGTGTTGTCGGTGTGTGTGTGTGTTGTCGGTGTGTGTGTGTGTGTTGTCGGTGTGTGTGTGTGTGTGTGTTGTCGGTGTGTGTGTGTGTGTGTTGTCGGTGTGTGTGTGTGTGTTGTCGGTGTGTGTGTGTGTGTGTTGTCAGTGTGTGTGTGTGTGTGTTGTCGGTGTGTGTGTGTGTGTGTGTGTTGTCGGTGTGTGTGTGTGTGTGTTGTGTGTGTGTGTTGTCGGTGTGTGTGTGTGTTGTCGGTGTGTGTGTGTGTGTTGTCGGTGTGTGTGTGTGTGTGTTGTCGGTGTGTGTGTGTGTGTGTTGTCGGTGTGTGTGTGTGTGTGTTGTCGGTGTGTGTGTGTGTTGTCGGTGTGTGTGTGTGTGTGTTGTCGGTGTGTGTGTGTGTGTTGCTGGTTTTTGTGTGTGTGTGTGTTGTCGATGTGTGTGTGTGTGTTGTCGGTGTGTGTGTGTGTGTGTGTGTGTGTGTGTGTTGTCGGTGTGTGTGTGTGTGTGTGTTGTCGGTGTGTTTGTGTGTGTGTGTTGTCGGTGTGTGTGTCTGTGTGTTGTCGGTGTGTGTGTGTGTGTTGTGTGTGTGTGTGTGTTGTCGGTGTGTGTGTGTGTTGTCGGTGTGTGTGTGTGTGTTGTCATTGTTTGTGTGTGTGTGTTGTGTGTGTGTGTGTGTTGTCGGTGTGTGTGTGTGTTGTCGGTGTGAGTGTGTGTGTTTTCGGTGTGTGTGTGTGTGTGTTGTCGGTGTGTGTGTGTGTGTGTTGTCGGTGTGTGTGTGTGTGTGTTGTCGGTGTGTGTGTGTGTTGTCGGTGTGTGTGTGTTTGTGTTGTCGGTGTGTGTGTGTGTGTGTTGTCGGTGTGTGTATGTGTGTGTAGTGTGTGTGTGTTGTCGGTGTGTGTGTGTGTTGTCGGTGTGTGTGTGTGTGTGTTGTCGGTGTGTGTGTGTGTGTGTGTGTGTGTGTGTGTGTGTGTGTGTGTGTGTTGTCGGTGTGTGTGTGTGTGTGTGTGTTGTCGGTGTGTGTGTGTGTGTGTGTGTGTGTGTGTTGTCGGTGTGTGTGTGTGTGTTGTGTGTGTGTGTGTGTTGTCGGTGTGTGTGTGTGTTGTCGGTGTGTGTGTGTGTGTTGTCAGTGTGTGTGTGTGTGTGTTGTGTGTGTGTGTCGTCGGTGTGTGTGTGTGTGTTGTCGGTGTGTGTGTGTGTGTGTGTTGTCGGTGTGTGTGTGTGTGTTGTCGGTGTGTGTGTGTGTGTGTTGTCGGTGTGTGTGTGTGTGTGTGTGTGTTGTCAGTGTGTGTGTGTGTGTGTGTGTGTGTGTTGTTGGTGTGTGTGTGTGTGTTGTGTGTGTGTGTGTTGTCGGTGTGTGTGTTGTCCGAGTGTGTGTGTGTGTGTGTGTTGTCGGTGTGTGTGTGTTGTCGGTGTGTGTGTGTGTGTTGTCGGTGTGTGTGTGTGTGTGTGTGTGTTGTCGGTGTGTGTGTGTGTGTGTTGTCGGTGTGTGTGTGTGTGTGTGTGTTGTCAGTGTGTGTGTGTGTGTGTGTGTGTTGTCGGTGTGTGTGTGTGTGTGTGTGTTTTCGGTGTGTGTGTGTGTGTGTTGTCGGTGTGTGTGTATGTTGTCGGTGTGTGTGTGTGCGTGTTGTCGGTGTGTGTGTGTGTGTTGCTGGTTTTTGTGTGTGTGTGTGTTGTCGATGTGTGTGTGTGTGTTGTCGGTGTGTGTGTGTGTGTGTGTGTGTGTGTTGTCGGTGTGTGTGTGTGTGTGTGTTGTCGGTGTGTTTGTGTGTGTGTGTTGTCGGTGTGTGTGTGTGTGTTGTCAGTGTTTGTGTGTGTGTGTTGTGTGTGTGTGTGTTGTCGGTGTGTGTGTGTGTTGTCGGTGTGTGTGTGTGTGTTGTCGGTGTGTGTGTGTGTGTGTGTGTTGTCGGTGTGTGTGTGTGTGTGTTGTCGGTGTGTGTGTGTGTGTGTTGTCGGTGTGTGTGTGTGTGTGTTGTCGGTGTGTGTGTGTGTGTGTTGTCGGTGTGTGTGTGTGTTGTCGGTGTGTGTGTGTGTGTGTTGTCGGTGTGTGTGTGTGTGTGTTGTCGGTGTGTGTGTGTGTGTGTTGTGTGTGTGTGTGTTGTCGGTGTGTGTGTGTGTTGTCGGTGTGTGTGTGTGTGTGTTGTCGGTGTGTGTGTGTGTGTGTGTGTGTGTGTGTGTGTGTGTGTGTTGTCGGTGTGTGTGTGTGTGTTGTCGGTGTGTGTGTGTGTGTGTGTGTGTGTGTGTTGTCGGTGTGTGTGTGTGTGTTGTCGGTGTGTGTGTGTGTGTTGTCGGTGTGTGTGTGTGTGTGTTGTTGGTGTGTGTGTGTGTGTGTGTTGTCGGTGTGTGTGTGTGTGTTGTCGGTGTGTGTGTGTGTGTGTTGTCGGTGTGTGTGTGTGTGTGTTGTCGGTGTGTCTGTGTGTGTGTGTGTGTGTGTTGTCGGTGTGTGTGTGTGTGTGTTGTCGGTGTGTGTGTGTGTTTATGTGTTGTCGGTGTATGTGTGTGTGTGTTGTCGGTGTGTGTGTGTGTTTATGTGTTGTCGGTGTGTGTGTGTGTGTGTTGTCGGTGTGTGTGTGTGTGTTGTTGGTGTGTGTGTGTGTGTGTTGTCGGTGTGTGTGTGTGTGTGTGTTGTCGGTGTGTGTGTGTGTGTTGCCGGTGTGTGTGTGTGTGTTGTCGGTGTGTGTGTGTGTGTGTT
This sequence comes from Salmo salar, assembly GCF_965601325.2. Lineage (NCBI taxonomy): Eukaryota > Metazoa > Chordata > Actinopteri > Salmoniformes > Salmonidae > Salmo > Salmo salar. The sequence continues at coordinate 162,444 of NW_027675368.1, forward strand.
GTCGGTGTGTGTGTGTGTGTGTGTGTTGTCGGTGTGTGTGTGTGTGTTGTCGGTGTGTGTGTGTTTGTGTTGTCGGTGTGTGTGTGTGTGTGTGTTGTCGGTGTGTGTGTGTGTGTGTGTGTGTGTGTTGTCGGTGTGTGTGTGTTGTCGGTGTGTGTGTGTGTGTTGTCGGTGTGTGTGTGTGTTTATGTGTTGTCGGTGTGTGTGTGTGTGTGTTGTCGGTGTGTTTGTGTGTTTATGTGTTGTCGGTGTGTGTGTGTGTGTGTTGTCGGTGTGTGTGTGTGTATGTGTTGTCGGTGTGTGTGTGTGTGTGTTGTCGGTGTGTGTGTGTGTGTTGTTGGTGTGTGTGTGTGTGTGTGTTATCGGTGTGTGTGTGTGTGTTGTCGGTGTGTGTGTGTGTGTGTTGTCGGTTTGTGTGTGTGTGTGTGTGTTGTCGGTGTGTGTGTGTTGTCGGTGTGTGTGTGTTGTCGGTGTGTGTGTGTGTGTGTTGTCGGTGTGTGTGTGTTGTCAGTGTGTGTGTGTGTGTGTTGTCGGTGTGTGTGTGTGTGTGTGTGTTGTCGGTGTGTGTGTGTGTGTGTGTTGTCGGTGTGTGTGTGTGTGTGTGTGTGTGTTTTCGGTGTGTGTGTGTGTGTGTTGTCGGTGTGTGTGTGTGTTGTCGGTGTGTGTGTGTTGTCGGTGTGTGTGTGTGTTTATGTGTTGTCGGTGTGTGTGTGTGTGTGTTGTCGGTGTGTGTGTGTGTGTGTGTTGTCGGTGTGTGTGTGTGTGTGTTGTCGGTGTGTGTGTGTGTGTGTGTTGTTGGTGTGTGTGTGTGTGTGTGTGTTATCGGTGTGTGTGTGTGTGTGTTGTCGGTGTGTGTGTGTGTGTGTTGTCGGTTTGTGTGTGTGTGTGTGTGTTGTCGGTGTGTGTGTGTGTGTGTGTGTGTTGTCAGTGTGTCGGTGTGTGTGTTGTCGGTGTGTGTGTGTGTGTGTGTGTGTGTGTGTGTGTGTGTGTGTGTGTGTGTTGTCGGTGTGTGTGTGTGTGTGTGTGTTGTCGGTGTGTGTGTGTGTGTTGCCGGTGTGTGTGTGTGTGTTGTCGGTGTGTGTGTGTGTGTTGTCGGTGTGTGTGTGTGTGTGTTGTCGGTGTGTGTGTGTGTGTGTGTTGTCGGTGTTTGTGTGTGTGTTGTCGGTGTGTGTGTGTGTGTGTGTTGTCGGTGTGTGTGTGTGTGTGTTGTCGGTGTGTGTGTGTGTGTGTGTGTTGTCGGTGTGTGTGTGTGTTGTCGGTGTGTGTGTGTGGTCAGTGTGTGTGTGTGTGTGTTGTGTGTGTGTGTGTTGTCGGTGTGTGTGTGTGTGTTGTCGGTGTGTGTGTGTGTGTGTGTTGTCGGTGTGTGTGTGTGTGTTGTCGGTGTGTGTGTGTGTGTGTTGTCGGTGTGTGTGTGTGTGTGTGTTGTCAGTGTGTGTGTGTGTGTGTGTGTGTGTGTGTGTTGTCGGTGTGTGTGTGTGTGTTGTGTGTGTGTGTGTTGTCGGTGTGTGTGTGTTGTCGGTGTGTGTGTGTGTGTGTTGTCGGTGTGTGTGTGTGTGTGTGTGTGTGTGTTGTCGGTGTGTGTGTGTGTGTGTTGTCGGTGTGTGTGTGTGTGTGTGTGTGTGTGTGTGTGTGTTGTCAGGGTGTGTGTGTGTGTGTGTGTGTTGTCGGTGTGTGTGTGTGTGTGTGTGTTGTCGGTGTGTGTGTGTGTGTGTGTGTTGTCGGTGTGTGTGTGTGTTGTCGGTGTGTGTGTGTGTGTGTTGTCGGTGTGTGTGTGTGTGTTGCTGGTTTTTGTGTGTGTGTGTGTTGTCGATGTCTGTGTGTGTGTTGTCGGTGTGTGTGTGTGTGTGTGTGTGTGTTGTCGGTGTGTGTGTGTGTGTGTGTTGTCGGTGTGTTTGTGTGTGTGTGTTGTCGGTGTGTGTGTCTGTGTGTTGTCGGTGTGTGTGTGTGTGTTGTGTGTGTGTGTGTGTTGTCGGTGTGTGTGTGTGTTGTCGGTGTGTGTGTGTGTTGTCAGTGTTTGTGTGTGTGTGTTGTGTGTGTGTGTGTGTTGTCGGTGTGTGTGTGTGTTGTCGGTGTGTGTGTGTGTGTTGTCGGTGTGTGTGTGTGTGTGTTGTCGGTGTGTGTGTGTGTGTGTTGTCGGTGTGTGTGTGTGTGTGTGTGTTGTCGGTGTGTGTGTGTGTTGTCGGTGTGTGTGTGTGTGTGTTGTCGGTGTGTGTGTGTGTGTTGCTGGTTTTTGTGTGTGTGTGTGTTGTCGATGTGTGTGTGTGTGTTGTCGGTGTGTGTGTGTCTGTGTGTGTGTGTGTGTGTGTGTGTTGTCGGTGTGTGTGTGTGTGTGTGTTGTCGGTGTGTTTGTGTGTGTGTGTTGTCGGTGTGTGTGTCTGTGTGTTGTCGGTGTGTGTGTGTGTGTTGTGTGTGTGTGTGTGTTGTCGGTGTGTGTGTGTTGTCGGTGTGTGTGTGTGTGTTGTCAGTGTTTGTGTGTGTGTGTTGTGTGTGTGTGTGTTGTCGGTGTGTGTGTGTGTGTTGTCGGTGTGTGTGTGTGTGTGTTGTCGGTGTGTGTGTGTGAGTGTGTTGTCGGTGTGTGTGTGTGTGTGTTGTGTGTGTGTGTGTTGTCGGGGTGTGTGTGTGTTGTCGGTGTGTGTGTGTGTGTGTTGTCGGTGTGTGTGTGTGTGTGTGTGTGTGTGTGTGTGTGTGTGTGTGTGTGTGTGTGTTGTCGGTGTGTGTGTGTGTGTGTTGTCGGTGTGTGTGTGTGTGTGTTGCCGGTGTGTGTGTGTGTGTTGTCGGTGTGTGTGTGTGTTGTCGGTGTGTGTGTGTGTTGTCGGTGTGTGTGTGTGTGTGTGTGTTGTCGGTGTGTGTGTGTGTGTTGTCGGTGTGTGTATGTGTGTGTGTTGTCGGTGTGTGTGTGTGTGTTGTCGGTGTGTGTGTGTGTGTGTGTGTGTGTGTTGTCGGTGTGTGTGTGTGTGTGGTGTGTGTGTGTGTGTTGTCGGTGTGTGTGTGTGTTGTCGGTGTGTGTGTGTGTGTTGTCAGTGTGTGTGTGTGTGTGTTGTGTGTGTGTGTGTTGTCGGTGTGTGTGTGTGTGTTGTCGGTGTGTGTGTGTGTGTGTGTTGTCGATGTGTGTGTGTGTGTTGTCGGTGTGTGTGTGTGTGTGTTGTCGGTGTGTGTGTGTGTGTTGTCAGTGTGTGTGTGTGTGTGTGTGTGTGTGTGTGTGTGTTGTCGGTGTGTGTGTGTTGTGTGTGTGTGTGTTGTCGGTGTCTGTGTTGTCCGAGTGTGTGTGTGTGTGTGTGTTGTCGGTGTGTGTGTGTTGTCGGTGTGTGTGTGTGTGTTGTCGGTGTGTGTGTGTGTTTATGTGTTGTCGGTGTGTGTGTGTGTGTGTTGTCGGTGTGTGTGTGTGTTTATGTGTTGTCGGTGTGTGTGTGTGTGTGTTGTCGGTGTGTGTGTGTGTGTTGTCGGTGTGTGTGTGTGTGTGTTGTCGGTGTGTGTGTGTGTGTGTGTTGTCGGTGTGTGTGTGTGTGTTGCCGGTGTGTGTGTGTGTGTTGTCGGTGTGTGTGTGTGTGTGTTGTCGGTGTGTGTGTGTGTGTGTGTGTTGTCGGTGTGTGTGTGTGTGTTGTCGGTGTGTGTGTGTTTGTGTTGTCGGTGTGTGTGTGTGTGTGTGTTGTCGGTGTGTGTGTGTGTGTGTGTGTGTGTTGTCGGTGTGTGTGTGTGTGTTGTCGGTGTGTGTGTGTGTGTTGTCGGTGTGTGTGTGTGTTTATGTGTTGTCGGTGTGTGTGTGTGTGTGTGTGTGTGTGTGTTGTCGGTGTGTGTGTGTGTGTGTTGTCGGTGTGTGTGTGTGTGTGTGTGTGTGTGTGTGTGTGTGTGTTGTCAGGGTGTGTGTGTGTGTGTGTGTTGTCGGTGTGTGTGTGTGTGTGTGTGTTGTCGGTGTGTGTGTGTGTGTGTGTGTTGTCGGTGTGTGTGTGTGTTGTCGGTGTGTGTGTGTGTGTGTTGTCGGTGTGTGTGTGTGTGTTGCTGGTTTTTGTGTGTGTGTGTGTTGTCGATGTCTGTGTGTGTGTTGTCGGTGTGTGTGTGTGTGTGTGTGTGTGTTGTCGGTGTGTGTGTGTGTGTGTGTGTTGTCGGTGTGTTTGTGTGTGTGTGTTGTCGGTGTGTGTGTGTTGTCGGTGTGTGTGTGTGTGTTGTCAGTGTTTGTGTGTGTGTGTTGTGTGTGTGTGTGTTGTCGGTGTGTGTGTGTGTGTTGTCGGTGTGTGTGTGTGTGTGTTGTCGGTGTGTGTGTGTGAGTGTGTTGTCGGTGTGTGTGTGTGTGTGTGTGTTGTCGGTGTGTGTGTGTGTGTGTTGTCGGTGTGTGTGTGTGTGTGTGTGTTGTCGGTGTGTGTGTGTGTTGTCGGTGTGTGTGTGTGTGGTCAGTGTGTGTGTGTGTGTGTTGTGTGTGTGTGTGTTGTCGGTGTGTGTGTGTGTGTTGTCGGTGTATGTGTGTGTGTGTGTTGTCGGTGTGTGTGTGTGTGTTGTCGGTGTGTGTGTGTGTGTGTTGTCGGTGTGTGTGTGTGTGTGTGTTGTCAGTGTGTGTGTGTGTGTGTGTGTGTGTGTGTGTGTGTGTGTTGTCGGTGTGTGTGTGTGTGTTGTGTGTGTGTGTGTTGTCGGTGTGTGTGTGTTGTCGGTGTGTGTGTGTGTGTGTTGTCGGTGTGTGTGTGTGTGTGTGTGTGTGTGTGTTGTCGGTGTGTGTGTGTGTGTGTTGTCGGTGTGTGTGTGTGTGTGTGTGTGTGTGTGTGTGTGTTGTCAGGGTGTGTGTGTGTGTGTGTTGTCGGTGTGTGTGTGTGTGTGTGTGTTGTCGGTGTGTGTGTGTGTGTGTGTGTTGTCGGTGTGTGTGTGTGTTGTCGGTGTGTGTGTGTGTGTGTTGTCGGTGTGTGTGTGTGTGTTGCTGGTTTTTGTGTGTGTGTGTGTTGTCGATGTCTGTGTGTGTGTTGTCGGTGTGTGTGTGTGTGTGTGTGTGTGTTGTCGGTGTGTGTGTGTGTGTGTTGTCGGTGTGTTTGTGTGTGTGTGTTGTCGGTGTGTGTGTCTGTGTGTTGTCGGTGTGTGTGTGTGTGTTGTGTGTGTGTGTGTGTTGTCGGTGTGTGTGTGTGTTGTCGGTGTGTGTGTGTGTGTTGTCAGTGTTTGTGTGTGTGTGTTGTGTGTGTGTGTGTTGTCGGTGTGTGTGTGTGTTGTCGGTGTGTGTGTGTGTGTGTGTTGTCGGTGTGTGTGTGTGTGTGTTGTCGGTGTGTGTGTGTGTGTGTTGTCGGTGTGTGTGTGTGTGTGTGTGTTGTCGGTGTGTGTGTGTGTTGTCGGTGTGTGTGTGTGTGTGTTGTCGGTGTGTGTGTGTGTGTTGCTGGTTTTTGTGTGTGTGTGTGTTGTCGATGTGTGTGTGTGTGTTGTCGGTGTGTGTGTGTCTGTGTGTGTGTGTGTGTGTGTGTGTGTGTGTTGTCGGTGTGTGTGTGTGTGTTGTCGGTGTGTGTGTGTGTGTGTGTTGTCGGTGTGTGTGTGTGTTGTCGGTGTGTGTGTGTGTGTGTTGTCGGTGTGTGTGTGTGTGTTGTCGGTGTGTTTGTGTGTGTGTGTTGTCGGTGTGTGTGTCTGTGTGTTGTCGGTGTGTGTGTGTGTGTTGTGTGTGTGTGTGTGTTGTCGGTGTGTGTGTGTTGTCGGTGTGTGTGTGTGTGTTGTCAGTGTTTGTGTGTGTGTGTTGTGTGTGTGTGTGTTGTCGGTGTGTGTGTGTGTGTTGTCGGTGTGTGTGTGTGTGTGTTGTCGGTGTGTGTGTGTGAGTGTGTTGTCGGTGTGTGTGTGTGTGTGTTGTGTGTGTGTGTGTTGTCGGGGTGTGTGTGTGTTGTCGGTGTGTGTGTGTGTGTGTTGTCGGTGTGTGTGTGTGTGTGTGTGTGTGTGTGTGTGTGTGTGTGTGTGTTGTCGGTGTGTGTGTGTGTGTTGTCGGTGTGTGTGTGTGTGTTGCCGGTGTGTGTGTGTGTGTTGTCGGTGTGTGTGTGTGTTGTCGGTGTGTGTGTGTGTTGTCGGTGTGTGTGTGTGTGTGTGTGTGTGTTGTCGGTGTGTGTGTGTGTGTTGTCGGTGTGTGTATGTGTGTGTGTTGTCGGTGTGTGTGTGTGTGTTGACGGTGTGTGTGTGTGTGTGTGTGTGTGTGTTGTCGGTGTGTGTGTGTGTGTTGTGTGTGTGTGTGTGTTGTCGGTGTGTGTGTGTGTTGTCGGTGTGTGTGTGTGTTGTCAGTGTGTGTGTGTGTGTGTTGTGTGTGTGTGTGTTGTCGGTGTGTGTGTGTGTGTTGTCGGTGTGTGTGTGTGTGTGTGTTGTCGATGTGTGTGTGTGTGTTGTCGGTGTGTGTGTGTGTGTGTTGTCGGTGTGTGTGTGTGTGTTGTCAGTGTGTGTGTGTGTGTGTGTGTGTGTGTGTGTGTGTTGTCGGTGTGTGTGTGTTGTGTGTGTGTGTGTTGTCGGTGTCTGTGTTGTCCGAGTGTGTGTGTGTGTGTGTGTTGTCGGTGTGTGTGTGTTGTCGGTGTGTGTGTGTGTGTTGTCGGTGTGTGTGTGTGTGTGTGTGTGTGTGTGTGTTGTCAGTGTGTGTGTGTGTTGTCGGTGTGTGTGTGTGTGTTGTCAGTGTGTGTGTGTGTGTGTGTGTGTGTTGTCGGTGTGTGTGTGTGTGTGTTGTCGGTGTGTGTGTGTGTGTGTGTGTTGTCGGTGTGTGTGTGTGTTGTCGGTGTGTGTGTGTGTGTGTTGTCGGTGTGTGTGTGTGTGTTGCTGGTTGTGGTGTGTGTGTGTGTGTGTTGTCGGTGTGTGTGTGTGTGTGTGTCGTGTGTGTGTGTGTGTGTGTGTGTGTGTGTGTTGTCGGTGTGTTTGTGTGTGTGTGTTGTCGGTGTGTGTGTGTGTGTTGTCAGTGTTTGTGTGTGTGTGTTGTGTGTGTGTGTGTTGTCGGTGTGTGTGTGTGTTGTCGGTGTGTGTGTCTGTGTGTTGTCGGTGTTTGTGTGTGTGTTGTGTGTGTGTGTGTGTTGTCGGTGTGTGTGTGTGTTGTCGGTGTGTGTGTGTTGTCAGTGTTTGTGTGTGTGTGTTGTGTGTGTGTGTGTTGTCGGTGTGTGTGTGTGTTGTCGGTGTGTGTGTGTGTGTTGTCGGTGTGTGTGTGTGTGTGTGTTGTCGGTGTGTGTGTGTGTGTGTTGTCGGTGTGTGTGTGTGTGTTGTCGGTGTGTGTGTGTGTGTGTTGTCAGTGTGTGTGTGTGTGTGTTGTCGGTGTGTGTGTGTGTGTGTGTGTTGTCGGTGTGTGTGTGTGTGTGTTGTGTGTGTGTGTTGTCGGTGTGTGTGTGTGTTGTCGGTGTGTGTGTGTGTGTTGTCGGTGTGTGTGTGTGTGTGTTGTCGGTGTGTGTGTGTGTGTGTTGTCGGTGTGTGTGTGTGTGTGTTGTCGGTGTGTGTGTGTGTTGTCGGTGTGTGTGTGTGTGTGTTGTCGGTGTGTGTGTGTGTGTTGCTGGTTTTTGTGTGTGTGTGTGTTGTCGATGTGTGTGTGTGTGTTGTCGGTGTGTGTGTGTGTGTGTGTGTGTGTGTGTTGTCGGTGTGTGTGTGTGTGTGTGTTGTCGGTGTGTTTGTGTGTGTGTGTTGTCGGTGTGTGTGTCTGTGTGTTGTCGGTGTGTGTGTGTGTGTTGTGTGTGTGTGTGTGTTGTCGGTGTGTGTGTGTGTTGTCGGTGTGTGTGTGTGTGTTGTCGTTGTTTGTGTGTGTGTGTTGTGTGTGTGTGTGTGTTGTCGGTGTGTGTGTGTGTGTGTGTCGGTGTGTGTGTGTGTGTGTGTGTGTGTGTGTGTGTGTGTGTGTGTGTGTTGTCGGTGTGTGTGTGTGTGTGTTGTCGGTGTGTGTGTGTGTGTGTGTGTGTGTGTGTGTGTGTTGTCGGTGTGTGTGTGTGTGTGTGTGGTGTGTGTGTGTGGTGTGTGTGTGTGTTGTCGGTGTGTGTGTGTGTGTTGTCGTGTGTGTGTGTGTGTGTGTGTTGTCGGTGTGTGTGTGTGTGTGTTGTCGGTGTGTGTGTGTGTGTGTTGTCGTGTGTGTGTGTGTGTGTGTTGTCGGTGTGTGTGTGTGTGTGTTGTCGGTGTGTGTGTGTGTGTGTTGTCGGTGTGTGTGTGTGTGTGTTGTCGGTTGTGTGTGTGTGTGTTGTCGGTGTGTGTGTGTGTTGTCGGTGTGTGTGTGTGTGTTGTCGGTGTGTGTGTGTGTGTGTGTCGGTGTGTGTGTGTGTGTGTGTGTGTGTGTGTGTTGTCGGTGTGTGTGTGTGTTGTCGGTGTGTGTGTGTGTGTGTTGTCGGTGTGTGTGTGTGTGTGTGTGTGTGTGTGTGTGTGTGTGTGTTGTCGGTGTGTGTGTGTGTGTTGTCAGTGTGTCGTGTGTGTGTTGTGTGTGTGTGTGTGTGTGTGTGTGTGTGTGTGTGTGTGTGTGTGTGTGTGTGTTGTCCGGTGTGTGTGTGTGTGTGTGTTGTCGGTGTGTGTGTGTGTGTGCGGTGTGTGTGTGTGTGTTGTCGGTGTGTGTGTGTGTGTGTGTGGTGTCGGTGTGTGTGTGTGTGTGTTGTCGGTGTGTGTGTGTGTGTGTGTTGTCGGTGTTTGTGTGTGTGTTGTCGGTGTGTGTGTGTGTGTGTGTTGTCGGTGTGTGTGTGTGTGTGTTGTCGGTGTGTGTGTGTGTGTGTGTGTTGTCGGTGTGTGTGTGTGTTGTCGGTGTGTGTGTGTGTGGTGCTGTGTGTGTGTGTGTGTGTGTGTGTGTGTGTGTTGTGGTGTGTGTGTGTGTGTGTGTGTGTGTGTGTGTGTGTGTGTGTTGTCGGTGTGTGTGTGTGTGTTGTCGGTGTGTGTGTGTGTGTGTTGTCGGTGTGTGTGTGTGTGTGTGTTGTCAGTGTGTGTGTGTGTGTGTTGTGTGTGTGTGTGTTGTCGGTGTGTGTGTGTGTGTTGTGTGTGTGTGTGTTGTCGTGTGTGTGTGTGTGTTGTCGGTGTGTGTGTGTGTGTGTTGTCGGTGTGTGTGTGTGTGTGTGTGTGTTGTCGGTGTGTGTGTGTGTGTGTTGTCGGTGTGTGTGTGTGTGTGTGTGTGTGTGTGTGTGTGTGTTGTCAGGGTGTGTGTGTGGTGTGTGTTGTCGGTGTGTGTGTGTGTGTGTGTGTGTGTGTGTTGTCGGTGTGTGTGTGTGTTGTCGGTGTGTGTGTGTGTGTGTTGTCGGTGTGTGTGTGTGTGTTGCTGGTTTTGTGTGTGTGTGTGTTGTCGATGTCTGTGTGTGTGTTGTCGGTGTGTGTGTGTGTGTGTGTGTGTGTTGTCGGTGTGTGTGTGTGTGTGTGTTGTCGGTGTGTTTGTGTGTGTGTGTTGTCGGTGTGTGTGTCTGTGTGTTGTCGGTGTGTGTGTGTGTGTTGTGTGTGTGTGTGTGTTGTCGGTGTGTGTGTGTGTTGTCGGTGTGTGTGTGTGTGTTGTCAGTGTTTGTGTGTGTGTGTTGTGTGTGTGTGTGTTGTCGGTGTGTGTGTGTGTTGTCGGTGTGTGTGTGTGTGTTGTCGGTGTGTGTGTGTGTGTTGTCGGTGTGTGTGTGTGTGTTGTCGGTGTGTGTGTGTGTGTGTGTGTTGTCGGTGTGTGTGTGTGTTGTCGGTGTGTGTGTGTGTGTGTTGTCGGTGTGTGTGTGTGTGTTGCTGGTTTTTGTGTGTGTGTGTGTTGTCGATGTGTGTGTGTGTGTTGTCGGTGTGTGTGTGTCTGTGTGTGTGTGTGTGTGTGTGTGTTGTCGGTGTGTGTGTCTGTGTGTTGTCGGTGTGTGTGTGTGTGTTGTGTGTGTGTGTGTGTTGTCGGTGTGTGTGTGTTGTCGGTGTGTGTGTGTGTGTTGTCAGTGTTTGTGTGTGTGTGTTGTGTGTGTGTGTGTTGTCGGTGTGTGTGTGTGTGTTGTAGGTGTGTGTGTGTGTGTGTTGTCGGTGTGTGTGTGTGAGTGTGTTGTCGGTGTGTGTGTGTGTGTGTTGTGTGTGTGTGTGTTGTCGGGGTGTGTGTGTGTTGTCGGTGTGTGTGTGTGTTGTCGGTGTGTGTGTGTGTGTGTGTGTGTGTGTGTGTGTGTGTGTGTGTGTGTGTGTGTGTGTGTGTTGTCGGTGTGTGTTTGTGTGTTGTCGGTGTGTGTGTGTGTGTTGCCGGTGTGTGTGTGTGTGTTGTCGGTGTGTGTGTGTTGTCGGTGTGTGTGTGTGTTGTCGGTGTGTGTGTGTGTGTGTGTGTGTTGTCGGTGTGTGTGTGTGTGTTGTCGGTGTGTGTATGTGTGTGTGTTGTCGGTGTGTGTGTGTGTGTGTTGTCGGTGTGTGTGTGTGTGTGTGTGTGTGTTGTCGGTGTGTGTGTGTGTGTTGTGTGTGTGTGTGTGTTGTCGGTGTGTGTGTGTGTTGTCGGTGTGTGTGTGTGTGTTGTCAGTGTGTGATTGTGTGTGTTGTGTGTGTGTGTGTTGTCGGTGTGTGTGTGTGTGTTGTCGGTGTGTGTGTGTGTGTGTGTTGTCGATGTGTGTGTGTGTGTTGTCGGTGTGTGTGTGTGTGTGTTGTCGGTGTGTGTGTGTGTGTTGTCAGTGTGTGTGTGTGTGTGTGTGTGTGTGTGTGTGTGTTGTCGGTGTGTGTGTGTTGTGTGTGTGTGTGTTGTCGGTGTCTGTGTTGTCCGAGTGTGTGTGTGTGTGTGTTGTCGGTGTGTGTGTGTTGTCGGTGTGTGTGTGTGTGTTGTCGGTGTGTGTGTGTGTTTATGTGTTGTCGGTGTGTGTGTGTGTGTGTTGTCGGTGTGTGTGTGTGTTTATGTGTTGTCGGTGTGTGTGTGTGTGTGTTGTCGGTGTGTGTGTGTGTGTGTGTTGTCGGTGTGTGTGTGTGTGTGTTGTCGGTGTGTGTGTGTGTTGTCGGTGTGTGTGTGTGTGTTGCCGGTGTGTGTGTGTGTGTTGTCGGTGTGTGTGTGTGTGTGTTGTCGGTGTGTGTGTGTGTGTGTGTGTTGTCGGTGTGTGTGTGTGTGTTGTCGGTGTGTGTGTGTTTGTGTTGTCGGTGTGTGTGTGTGTGTGTGTTGTCGGTGTGTGTGTGTGTGTGTGTGTGTTGTCGGTGTGTGTGTGTGTGTTGTCGGTGTGTGTGTGTGTGTTGTCGGTGTGTGTGTGTGTTTATGTGTTGTCGGTGTGTGTGTGTGTGTGTTGTCGGTGTGTGTGTGTGTTTATGTGTTGTCGGTGTGTGTGTGTGTGTGTTGTCGGTGTGTGTGTGTGTGTGTGTTGTCGGTGTGTGTGTGTGTGTGTTGTCGGTGTGTGTGTGTGTGTTGTTGGGTGTGTGTGTGTGTGTGTGTTATCGGTGTGTGTGTGTGTGTTGTCGGTGTGTGTGTGTGTGTGTTGTCGGTTTGTGTGTGTGTGTGTGTGTTGTCGGTGTGTGTGTGTTGTCGGTGTGTGTGTGTTGTCGGTGTGTGTGTGTGTGTGTGTTGTCGGTGTGTGTGTGTGTTGTCAGTGTGTGTGTGTGTGTGTTGTCGGTGTGTGTGTGTGTGTGTGTGTTGTCGGTGTGTGTGTGTGTGTGTGTTGTCGGTGTGTGTGTGTGTGTGTGTTTTCGGTGTGTGTGTGTGTGTGTTGTCGTGTGTGTGTGTGTGTTGTCGGTGTGTGTGTGTTGTCGGTGTGTGTGTGTGTTTATGTGTTGTCGGTGTGTGTGTGTGTGTGTTGTCGGTGTGTGTGTGTGTGTGTGTTGTCGGTGTGTGTGTGTGTGTGTTGTCGGTGTGTGTGTGTGTGTGTGTTGTTGGTGTGTGTGTGTGTGTGTGTTATCGGTGTGTGTGTGTGTGTGTTGTCGGTGTGTGTGTGTGTGTGTTGTCGGTTTGTGTGTGTGTGTGTGTGTTGTCGGTGTGTGTGTGTGTGTGTGTTGTCAGTGTGTCGGTGTGTGTGTTGTCGGTGTGTGTGTGTGTGTGTGTGTGTGTGTGTGTGTGTGTGTGTGTGTGTGTGTGTGTGTGTGTGTGTTGTCGGTGTGTGTGTGTGTGTGTGTGTTGTCGGTGTGTGTGTGTGTGTTGCCGGTGTGTGTGTGTGTGTGTTGTCGGTGTGTGTGTGTGTGTGTTGTCGGTGTGTGTGTGTGTGTGTTGTCGGTGTGTGTGTGTGTGTGTGTTGTCGGTGTTTGTGTGTGTGTTGTCGGTGTGTGTGTGTGTGTGTGTTGTCGGTATGTGTGTGTGTGTGTTGTCGGTGTGTGTGTGTGTGTGTGTGTTGTCGGTGTGTGTGTGTGTTGTCGGTGTGTGTGTGTGTGGTCAGTGTGTGTGTGTGTGTGTTGTGTGTGTGTGTGTTGTCGGTGTGTGTGTGTGTGTTGTCGGTGTGTGTGTGTGTGTGTGTTGTCGGTGTGTGTGTGTGTGTTGTCGGTGTGTGTGTGTGTGTGTTGTCGGTGTGTGTGTGTGTGTGTGTGTTGTCGGTGTGTGTGTGTGTTGTCGGTGTGTGTGTGTGTGTGTGTTGTCGGTGTGTGTGTGTGTGTTGCTGGTTTTTGTGTGTGTGTGTGTTGTCGATGTCTGTGTGTGTGTTGTCGGTGTGTGTGTGTGTGTGTGTGTGTGTTGTCGGTGTGTGTGTGTGTGTGTGTTGTCGGTGTGTTTGTGTGTGTGTGTTGTCGGTGTGTGTGTCTGTGTGTTGTCGGTGTGTGTGTGTGTGTTGTGTGTGTGTGTGTGTTGTCGGTGTGTGTGTGTGTTGTCGGTGTGTGTGTGTGTGTTGTCAGTGTTTGTGTGTGTGTGTTGTATGTGTGTGTGTTGTCGGTGTGTGTGTGTGTTGTCGGTGTGTGTGTGTGTGTTGTCGGTGTGTGTGTGTGTGTGTTGTCGGTGTGTGTGTGTGTGTGTTGTCGGTGTGTGTGTGTGTGTGTGTGTTGTCGGTGTGTGTGTGTGTTGTCGGTGTGTGTGTGTGTGTGTTGTCGGTGTGTGTGTGTGTGTTGCTGGTTTTTGTGTGTGTGTGTGTTGTCGATGTGTGTGTGTGTGTTGTCGGTGTGTGTGTGTCTGTGTGTGTGTGTGTGTGTGTGTGTTGTCGGTGTGTGTGTGTGTGTGTGTTGTCGGTGTGTTTGTGTGTGTGTGTTGTCGGTGTGTGTGTCTGTGTGTTGTCGGTGTGTGTGTGTGTGTTGTGTGTGTGTGTGTGTTGTCGGTGTGTGTGTGTTGTCGGTGTGTGTGTGTGTGTTGTCAGTGTTTGTGTGTGTGTGTTGTGTGTGTGTGTGTTGTCGGTGTGTGTGTGTGTGTTGTCGGTGTGTGTGTGTGTGTGTTGTCGGTGTGTGTGTGTGAGTGTGTTGTCGGTGTGTGTGTGTGTGTGTTGTGTGTGTGTGTGTTGTCGGGGTGTGTGTGTGTTGTCGGTGTGTGTGTGTGTGTTGTCGGTGTGTGTGTGTGTGTGTGTGTGTGTGTGTGTGTGTGTGTGTGTGTGTGTTGTCGGTGTGTGTGTGTGTGTTGTCGGTGTGTGTGTGTTGCCGGTGTGTGTGTGTGTGTTGTCGGTGTGTGTGTGTGTTGTCGGTGTGTGTGTGTGTTGTCGGTGTGTGTGTGTGTGTGTGTGTGTTGTCGGTGTGTGTGTGTGTGTTGTCGGTGTGTGTATGTGTGTGTGTTGTCGGTGTGTGTGTGTGTGTTGTCGGTGTGTGTGTGTGTGTGTGTGTGTGTTGTCGGTGTGTGTGTGTGTGTTGTGTGTGTGTGTGTGTTGTCGGTGTGTGTGTGTGTTGTCGGTGTGTGTGTGTGTGTTGTCAGTGTGTGTGTGTGTGTGTTGTGTGTGTGTGTGTTGTCGGTGTGTGTGTGTGTGTTGTCGGTGTGTGTGTGTGTGTGTGTTGTCGATGTGTGTGTGTGTGTTGTCGGTGTGTGTGTGTGTGTGTTGTCAGTGTGTGTGTGTGTGTGTGTGTTTTCGGTGTGTGTGTGTGTGTGTTGTCGGTGTGTGTGTGTGTTGTCGGTGTGTGTGTGTGCGTGTTGTCGGTGTGTGTGTGTGTGTTGCTGGTTTTTGTGTGTGTGTGTGTTGTCGATGTGTGTGTGTGTGTTGTCGGTGTGTGTGTGTGTGTGTGTGTGTGTGTTGTCGGTGTGTGTGTGTGTGTGTGTTGTCGGTGTGTTTGTGTGTGTGTGTTGTCGGTGTGTGTGTGTGTGTTGTCAGTGTTTGTGTGTGTGTGTTGTGTGTGTGTGTGTTGTCGGTGTGTGTGTGTGTTGTCGGTGTGTGTGTGTGTGTTGTCGGTGTGTGTGTGTGTGTGTGTGTTGTCGGTGTGTGTGTGTGTGTGTTGTCGGTGTGTGTGTGTGTGTGTTGTCGGTGTGTGTGTGTGTGTGTTGTCGGTGTGTGTGTGTGTGTGTTGTCGGTGTGTGTGTGTGTGTGTTGTCGGTGTGTGTGTGTGTGTGTTGTCGGTGTGTGTGTGTGTGTGTTGTGTGTGTGTGTGTTGTCGGTGTGTGTGTGTGTTGTCGGTGTGTGTGTGTGTGTGTTGTCGGTGTGTGTGTGTGTGTGTGTGTGTGTGTGTGTGTGTGTTGTCGGTGTGTGTGTGTGTGTTGTCAGTGTGTCGGTGTGTGTGTTGTCGGTGTGTGTGTGTGTGTGTGTGTGTGTGTGTGTGTGTGTGTGTGTGTGTGTGTGTGTGTTGTCGGTGTGTGTGTGTGTGTGTGTGTTGTCGGTGTGTGTGTGTGTGTTGCCGGTGTGTGTGTGTGTGTTGTCGGTGTGTGTGTGTGTGTGTGTTGTCGGTGTGTGTGTGTGTGTGTTGTCGGTGTGTGTGTGTGTGTGTGTTGTCGGTGTTTGTGTGTGTGTTGTCGGTGTGTGTGTGTGTGTGTGTTGTCGGTGTGTGTGTGTGTGTGTTGTCGGTGTGTGTGTGTGTGTGTGTGTTGTCGGTGTGTGTGTGTGTTGTCGGTGTGTGTGTGTGTGGTCAGTGTGTGTGTGTGTGTTGTGTGTGTGTGTGTTGTCGGTGTGTGTGTGTGTGTTGTCGGTGTGTGTGTGTGTGTGTGTTGTCGGTGTGTGTGTGTGTGTTGTCGGTGTGTGTGTGTGTGTGTTGTCGGTGTGTGTGTGTGTGTGTGTTGTCAGTGTGTGTGTGTGTGTGTGTGTGTGTGTGTGTGTTGTCGGTGTGTGTGTGTGTGTTGTGTGTGTGTGTGTTGTCGGTGTGTGTGTGTTGTCGGTGTGTGTGTGTGTGTGTTGTCGGTGTGTGTGTGTGTGTGTGTGTGTGTGTTGTCGGTGTGTGTGTGTGTGTGTTGTCGGTGTGTGTGTGTGTGTGTGTGTGTGTGTGTGTGTGTGTTGTCAGGGTGTGTGTGTGTGTGTGTGTTGTCGGTGTGTGTGTGTGTGTGTGTGTGTGTGTGTGTTGTCGGTGTGTGTGTGTGTTGTCGGTGTGTGTGTGTGTGTGTTGTCGGTGTGTGTGTGTGTGTTGCTGGTTTTTGTGTGTGTGTGTGTTGTCGATGTCTGTGTGTGTGTTGTCGGTGTGTGTGTGTGTGTGTGTGTGTGTTGTCGGTGTGTGTGTGTGTGTGTGTGTTGTCGGTGTGTTTGTGTGTGTGTGTTGTCGGTGTGTGTGTCTGTGTGTTGTCGGTGTGTGTGTGTGTGTTGTGTGTGTGTGTGTGTTGTCGGTGTGTGTGTGTGTTGTCGGTGTGTGTGTGTGTGTTGTCAGTGTTTGTGTGTGTGTGTTGTGTGTGTGTGTGTTGTCGGTGTGTGTGTGTGTTGTCGGTGTGTGTGTGTGTGTTGTCGGTGTGTGTGTGTGTGTGTTGTCGGTGTGTGTGTGTGTGTGTTGTCGGTGTGTGTGTGTGTGTGTGTGTTGTCGGTGTGTGTGTGTGTGTTGTCGGTGTGTGTGTGTGTGTGTTGTCGGTGTGTGTGTGTGTTGCTGGTTTTTGTGTGTGTGTGTGTTGTCGATGTGTGTGTGTGTGTTGTCGGTGTGTGTGTGTCTGTGTGTGTGTGTGTGTGTGTGTGTTGTCGGTGTGTGTGTCTGTGTGTTGTCGGTGTGTGTGTGTGTGTTGTGTGTGTGTGTGTGTTGTCGGTGTGTGTGTGTTGTCGGTGTGTGTGTGTGTGTTGTCAGTGTTTGTGTGTGTGTGTTGTGTGTGTGTGTGTTGTCGGTGTGTGTGTGTGTGTTGTAGGTGTGTGTGTGTGTGTGTTGTCGGTGTGTGTGTGTGAGTGTGTTGTCGGTGTGTGTGTGTGTTGTGTGTGTGTGTGTTGTCGGGGTGTGTGTGTGTTGTCGGTGTGTGTGTGTGTGTGTTGTCGGTGTGTGTGTGTGTGTGTGTGTGTGTGTGTGTGTGTGTGTGTGTGTGTGTGTTGTCGGTGTGTGTGTGTGTGTTGTCGGTGTGTGTGTGTGTGTTGCCGGTGTGTGTGTGTGTGTTGTCGGTGTGTGTGTGTGTTGTCGGTGTGTGTGTGTGTTGTCGGTGTGTGTGTGTGTGTGTGTGTGTTGTCGGTGTGTGTGTGTTGTCGGTGTGTGTATGTGTGTGTGTTGTCGGTGTGTGTGTGTGTGTTGTCGGTGTGTGTGTGTGTGTGTGTGTGTGTTGTCGGTGTGTGTGTGTGTGTTGTGTGTGTGTGTGTGTTGTCGGTGTGTGTGTGTGTTGTCGGTGTGTGTGTGTGTGTTGTCAGTGTGTGATTGTGTGTGTTGTGTGTGTGTGTGTTGTCGGTGTGTGTGTGTGTGTTGTCGGTGTGTGTGTGTGTGTGTGTTGTCGATGTGTGTGTGTGTGTTGTCGGTGTGTGTGTGTGTGTGTTGTCGGTGTGTGTGTGTGTGTTGTCAGTGTGTGTGTGTGTGTGTGTGTGTGTGTGTGTGTGTTGTCGGTGTGTGTGTGTTGTGTGTGTGTGTGTTGTCGGTGTCTGTGTTGTCCGAGTGTGTGTGTGTGTGTGTGTTGTCGGTGTGTGTGTGTTGTCGGTGTGTGTGTGTGTGTTGTCGGTGTGTGTGTGTGTTTATGTGTTGTCGGTGTGTGTGTGTGTGTGTTGTCGGTGTGTGTGTGTGTTTATGTGTTGTCGGTGTGTGTGTGTGTGTGTTGTCGGTGTGTGTGTGTGTGTTGTCGGTGTGTGTGTGTGTGTGTTGTCGGTGTGTGTGTGTGTTGTCGGTGTGTGTGTGTGTGTTGCCGGTGTGTGTGTGTGTGTTGTCGGTGTGTGTGTGTGTGTGTTGTCGGTGTGTGTGTGTGTGTGTGTGTTGTCGGTGTGTGTGTGTGTGTTGTCGGTGTGTGTGTGTTTGTGTTGTCGGTGTGTGTGTGTGTGTGTGTTGTCGGTGTGTGTGTGTGTGTGTGTGTGTTGTCGGTGTGTGTGTGTGTGTTGTCGGTGTGTGTGTGTGTGTTGTCGGTGTGTGTGTGTGTTTATGTGTTGTCGGTGTGTGTGTGTGTGTGTTGTCGGTGTGTGTGTGTGTTTATGTGTTGTCGGTGTGTGTGTGTGTGTGTGTTGTCGGTGTGTGTGTGTGTGTGTTGTCGGTGTGTGTGTGTGTGTTGTTGGTGTGTGTGTGTGTGTTATCGGTGTGTGTGTGTGTGTTGTCGGTGTGTGTGTGTGTGTGTTGTCGGTTTGTGTGTGTGTGTGTGTGTTGTCGGTGTGTGTGTGTTGTCGGTGTGTGTGTGTTGTCGGTGTGTGTGTGTGTGTGTGTTGTCGGTGTGTGTGTGTTGTCGGTGTGTGTGTGTGTGTGTGTGTGTGTTGTCGGTGTGTGTGTGTGTGTGTGTTGTCGGTGTGTTTGTGTGTGTGTGTTGTCGGTGTGTGTGTCTGTGTGTTGTCGGTGTGTGTGTGTGTGTTGTGTGTGTGTGTGTGTTGTCGGTGTGTGTGTGTGTTGTCGGTGTGTGTGTGTGTGTTGTCAGTGTTTGTGTGTGTGTGTTGTATGTGTGTGTGTTGTCGGTGTGTGTGTGTGTTGTCGGTGTGTGTGTGTGTGTTGTCGGTGTGTGTGTGTGTGTGTTGTCGGTGTGTGTGTGTGTGTGTTGTCGGTGTGTGTGTGTGTGTGTGTGTTGTCGGTGTGTGTGTGTGTTGTCGGTGTGTGTGTGTGTGTGTTGTCGGTGTGTGTGTGTGTGTTGCTGGTTTTTGTGTGTGTGTGTGTTGTCGATGTGTGTGTGTGTGTTGTCGGTGTGTGTGTGTCTGTGTGTGTGTGTGTGTGTGTGTGTTGTCGGTGTGTATGTGTGTGTGTGTTGTCGGTGTGTTTGTGTGTGTGTGTTGTCGGTGTGTGTGTCTGTGTGTTGTCGGTGTGTGTGTGTGTGTTGTGTGTGTGTGTGTGTTGTCGGTGTGTGTGTGTTGTCGGTGTGTGTGTGTGTGTTGTCAGTGTTTGTGTGTGTGTGTTGTGTGTGTGTGTGTTGTCGGTGTGTGTGTGTGTGTTGTCGGTGTGTGTGTGTGTGTGTTGTCGGTGTGTGTGTGTGAGTGTGTTGTCGGTGTGTGTGTGTGTGTGTTGTGTGTGTGTGTGTTGTCGGGGTGTGTGTGTGTTGTCGGTGTGTGTGTGTGTGTTGTCGGTGTGTGTGTGTGTGTGTGTGTGTGTGTGTGTGTGTGTGTGTGTGTGTGTTGTCGGTGTGTGTGTGTGTGTTGTCGGTGTGTGTGTGTTGCCGGTGTGTGTGTGTGTGTTGTCGGTGTGTGTGTGTGTTGTCGGTGTGTGTGTGTGTTGTCGGTGTGTGTGTGTGTGTGTGTGTGTTGTCGGTGTGTGTGTGTGTGTTGTCGGTGTGTGTATGTGTGTGTGTTGTCGGTGTGTGTGTGTGTGTTGTCGGTGTGTGTGTGTGTGTGTGTGTGTGTTGTCGGTGTGTGTGTGTGTGTTGTGTGTGTGTGTGTGTTGTCGGTGTGTGTGTGTGTTGTCGGTGTGTGTGTGTGTGTTGTCAGTGTGTGTGTGTGTGTGTTGTGTGTGTGTGTGTTGTCGGTGTGTGTGTGTGTGTTGTCGGTGTGTGTGTGTGTGTGTGTTGTCGATGTGTGTGTGTGTGTTGTCGGTGTGTGTGTGTGTGTGTTGTCAGTGTGTGTGTGTGTGTGTGTGTTTTCGGTGTGTGTGTGTGTGTGTTGTCGGTGTGTGTGTGTGTTGTCGGTGTGTGTGTGTGCGTGTTGTCGGTGTGTGTGTGTGTGTTGCTGGTTTTTGTGTGTGTGTGTGTTGTCGATGTGTGTGTGTGTGTTGTCGGTGTGTGTGTGTGTGTGTGTGTGTGTGTTGTCGGTGTGTGTGTGTGTGTGTGTTGTCGGTGTGTTTGTGTGTGTGTGTTGTCGGTGTGTGTGTGTGTGTTGTCAGTGTTTGTGTGTGTGTGTTGTGTGTGTGTGTGTTGTCGGTGTGTGTGTGTGTTGTCGGTGTGTGTGTGTGTGTTGTCGGTGTGTGTGTGTGTGTGTGTGTTGTCGGTGTGTGTGTGTGTGTGTTGTCGGTGTGTGTGTGTGTGTGTTGTCGGTGTGTGTGTGTGTGTGTTGTCGGTGTGTGTGTGTGTGTGTTGTCGGTGTGTGTGTGTGTGTGTTGTCGGTGTGTGTGTGTGTGTGTTGTCGGTGTGTGTGTGTGTGTGTTGTGTGTGTGTGTGTTGTCGGTGTGTGTGTGTGTTGTCGGTGTGTGTGTGTGTGTGTTGTCGGTGTGTGTGTGTGTGTGTGTGTGTGTGTGTGTGTGTGTGTGTTGTCGGTGTGTGTGTGTGTGTTGTCAGTGTGTCGGTGTGTGTGTTGTCGGTGTGTGTGTGTGTGTGTGTGTGTGTGTGTGTGTGTGTGTGTGTGTGTGTGTGTGTGTTGTCGGTGTGTGTGTGTGTGTGTGTGTTGTCGGTGTGTGTGTGTGTGTTGCCGGTGTGTGTGTGTGTGTTGTCGGTGTGTGTGTGTGTGTGTGTTGTCGGTGTGTGTGTGTGTGTGTTGTCGGTGTGTGTGTGTGTGTGTGTTGTCGGTGTTTGTGTGTGTGTTGTCGGTGTGTGTGTGTGTGTGTGTTGTCGGTGTGTGTGTGTGTGTGTTGTCGGTGTGTGTGTGTGTGTGTGTGTTGTCGGTGTGTGTGTGTGTTGTCGGTGTGTGTGTGTGTGGTCAGTGTGTGTGTGTGTGTTGTGTGTGTGTGTGTTGTCGGTGTGTGTGTGTGTGTTGTCGGTGTGTGTGTGTGTGTGTGTTGTCGGTGTGTGTGTGTGTGTTGTCGGTGTGTGTGTGTGTGTGTTGTCGGTGTGTGTGTGTGTGTGTGTTGTCAGTGTGTGTGTGTGTGTGTGTGTGTGTGTGTGTGTTGTCGGTGTGTGTGTGTGTGTTGTGTGTGTGTGTGTTGTCGGTGTGTGTGTGTTGTCGGTGTGTGTGTGTGTGTGTTGTCGGTGTGTGTGTGTGTGTGTGTGTGTGTGTTGTCGGTGTGTGTGTGTGTGTGTTGTCGGTGTGTGTGTGTGTGTGTGTGTGTGTGTGTGTGTGTGTTGTCAGGGTGTGTGTGTGTGTGTGTGTTGTCGGTGTGTGTGTGTGTGTGTGTGTGTGTGTGTGTTGTCGGTGTGTGTGTGTGTTGTCGGTGTGTGTGTGTGTGTGTTGTCGGTGTGTGTGTGTGTGTTGCTGGTTTTTGTGTGTGTGTGTGTTGTCGATGTCTGTGTGTGTGTTGTCGGTGTGTGTGTGTGTGTGTGTGTGTGTTGTCGGTGTGTGTGTGTGTGTGTGTGTTGTCGGTGTGTTTGTGTGTGTGTGTTGTCGGTGTGTGTGTCTGTGTGTTGTCGGTGTGTGTGTGTGTGTTGTGTGTGTGTGTGTGTTGTCGGTGTGTGTGTGTGTTGTCGGTGTGTGTGTGTGTGTTGTCAGTGTTTGTGTGTGTGTGTTGTGTGTGTGTGTGTTGTCGGTGTGTGTGTGTGTTGTCGGTGTGTGTGTGTGTGTTGTCGGTGTGTGTGTGTGTGTGTTGTCGGTGTGTGTGTGTGTGTGTTGTCGGTGTGTGTGTGTGTGTGTGTGTTGTCGGTGTGTGTGTGTGTGTTGTCGGTGTGTGTGTGTGTGTGTTGTCGGTGTGTGTGTGTGTTGCTGGTTTTTGTGTGTGTGTGTGTTGTCGATGTGTGTGTGTGTGTTGTCGGTGTGTGTGTGTCTGTGTGTGTGTGTGTGTGTGTGTGTTGTCGGTGTGTGTGTCTGTGTGTTGTCGGTGTGTGTGTGTGTGTTGTGTGTGTGTGTGTGTTGTCGGTGTGTGTGTGTTGTCGGTGTGTGTGTGTGTGTTGTCAGTGTTTGTGTGTGTGTGTTGTGTGTGTGTGTGTTGTCGGTGTGTGTGTGTGTGTTGTAGGTGTGTGTGTGTGTGTGTTGTCGGTGTGTGTGTGTGAGTGTGTTGTCGGTGTGTGTGTGTGTGTGTTGTGTGTGTGTGTGTTGTCGGGGTGTGTGTGTGTTGTCGGTGTGTGTGTGTGTGTGTTGTCGGTGTGTGTGTGTGTGTGTGTGTGTGTGTGTGTGTGTGTGTGTGTGTGTGTGTGTTGTCGGTGTGTGTGTGTGTGTTGTCGGTGTGTGTGTGTGTGTTGCCGGTGTGTGTGTGTGTGTTGTCGGTGTGTGTGTGTGTTGTCGGTGTGTGTGTGTGTTGTCGGTGTGTGTGTGTGTGTGTGTGTGTTGTCGGTGTGTGTGTGTTGTCGGTGTGTGTATGTGTGTGTGTTGTCGGTGTGTGTGTGTGTGTTGTCGGTGTGTGTGTGTGTGTGTGTGTGTGTTGTCGGTGTGTGTGTGTGTGTTGTGTGTGTGTGTGTGTTGTCGGTGTGTGTGTGTGTTGTCGGTGTGTGTGTGTGTGTTGTCAGTGTGTGATTGTGTGTGTTGTGTGTGTGTGTGTTGTCGGTGTGTGTGTGTGTGTTGTCGGTGTGTGTGTGTGTGTGTGTTGTCGATGTGTGTGTGTGTGTTGTCGGTGTGTGTGTGTGTGTGTTGTCGGTGTGTGTGTGTGTGTTGTCAGTGTGTGTGTGTGTGTGTGTGTGTGTGTGTGTGTGTTGTCGGTGTGTGTGTGTTGTGTGTGTGTGTGTTGTCGGTGTCTGTGTTGTCCGAGTGTGTGTGTGTGTGTGTTGTCGGTGTGTGTGTGTTGTCGGTGTGTGTGTGTGTGTTGTCGGTGTGTGTGTGTGTTTATGTGTTGTCGGTGTGTGTGTGTGTGTGTTGTCGGTGTGTGTGTGTGTTTATGTGTTGTCGGTGTGTGTGTGTGTGTGTTGTCGGTGTGTGTGTGTGTGTTGTCGGTGTGTGTGTGTGTGTGTTGTCGGTGTGTGTGTGTGTTGTCGGTGTGTGTGTGTGTGTTGCCGGTGTGTGTGTGTGTGTTGTCGGTGTGTGTGTGTGTGTGTTGTCGGTGTGTGTGTGTGTGTGTGTGTTGTCGGTGTGTGTGTGTGTGTTGTCGGTGTGTGTGTGTTTGTGTTGTCGGTGTGTGTGTGTGTGTGTGTTGTCGGTGTGTGTGTGTGTGTGTGTGTGTTGTCGGTGTGTGTGTGTGTGTTGTCGGTGTGTGTGTGTGTGTTGTCGGTGTGTGTGTGTGTTTATGTGTTGTCGGTGTGTGTGTGTGTGTGTTGTCGGTGTGTGTGTGTGTTTATGTGTTGTCGGTGTGTGTGTGTGTGTGTGTTGTCGGTGTGTGTGTGTGTGTGTTGTCGGTGTGTGTGTGTGTGTTGTTGGTGTGTGTGTGTGTGTTATCGGTGTGTGTGTGTGTGTTGTCGGTGTGTGTGTGTGTGTGTTGTCGGTTTGTGTGTGTGTGTGTGTGTTGTCGGTGTGTGTGTGTTGTCGGTGTGTGTGTGTTGTCGGTGTGTGTGTGTGTGTGTGTTGTCGGTGTGTGTGTGTTGTCAGTGTGTGTGTGTGTGTGTTGTCGGTGTGTGTGTGTGTGTGTGTGTTGTCGGTGTGTGTGTGTGTGTGTGTTGTCGGTGTGTGTGTGTGTGTGTGTTTTCGGTGTGTGTGTGTGTGTGTTGTCGGTGTGTGTGTGTGTTGTCGGTGTGTGTGTGTTGTCGGTGTGTGTGTGTGTTTATGTGTTGTCGGTGTGTGTGTGTGTGTGTTGTCGGTGTGTGTGTGTGTGTGTGTTGTCGGTGTGTGTGTGTGTGTGTTGTCGGTGTGTGTGTGTGTGTGTGTTGTTGGTGTGTGTGTGTGTGTGTGTTATCGGTGTGTGTGTGTGTGTGTTGTCGGTGTGTGTGTGTGTGTGTTGTCGGTTTGTGTGTGTGTGTGTGTGTTGTCGGTGTGTGTGTGTGTGTGTGTTGTCAGTGTGTCGGTGTGTGTGTTGTCGGTGTGTGTGTGTGTGTGTGTGTGTGTGTGTGTGTGTGTGTGTGTGTGTGTGTGTGTGTGTGTGTGTTGTCGGTGTGTGTGTGTGTGTGTGTGTTGTCGGTGTGTGTGTGTGTGTTGCCGGTGTGTGTGTGTGTGTTGTCGGTGTGTGTGTGTGTGTGTTGTCGGTGTGTGTGTGTGTGTGTTGTCGGTGTGTGTGTGTGTGTGTGTTGTCGGTGTTTGTGTGTGTGTTGTCGGTGTGTGTGTGTGTGTGTGTTGTCGGTGTGTGTGTGTGTGTGTTGTCGGTGTGTGTGTGTGTGTGTGTGTTGTCGGTGTGTGTGTGTGTTGTCGGTGTGTGTGTGTGTGGTCAGTGTGTGTGTGTGTGTGTTGTGTGTGTGTGTGTTGTCGGTGTGTGTGTGTGTGTTGTCGGTGTGTGTGTGTGTGTGTGTTGTCGGTGTGTGTGTGTGTGTTGTCGGTGTGTGTGTGTGTGTGTTGTCGGTGTGTGTGTGTGTGTGTGTGTTGTCGGTGTGTGTGTGTGTGTTGTCGGTGTGTGTGTGTGTGTGTTGTCGGTGTGTCTGTGTGTGTTGCTGGTTTTTGTGTGTGTGTGTGTTGTCGATGTCTGTGTGTGTGTTGTCGGTGTGTGTGTGTGTGTGTGTGTGTGTTGTCGGTGTGTGTGTGTGTGTGTGTTGTCGGTGTGTTTGTGTGTGTGTGTTGTCGGTGTGTGTGTCTGTGTGTTGTCGGTGTGTGTGTGTGTGTTGTGTGTGTGTGTGTGTTGTCGGTGTGTGTGTGTGTTGTCGGTGTGTGTGTGTGTGTTGTCAGTGTTTGTGTGTGTGTGTTGTATGTGTGTGTGTTGTCGGTGTGTGTGTGTGTTGTCGGTGTGTGTGTGTGTGTTGTCGGTGTGTGTGTGTGTGTGTTGTCGGTGTGTGTGTGTGTGTGTTGTCGGTGTGTGTGTGTGTGTGTGTGTTGTCGGTGTGTGTGTGTGTTGTCGGTGTGTGTGTGTGTGTGTTGTCGGTGTGTGTGTGTGTGTTGCTGGTTTTTGTGTGTGTGTGTGTTGTCGATGTGTGTGTGTGTGTTGTCGGTGTGTGTGTGTCTGTGTGTGTGTGTGTGTGTGTTGTCGGTGTGTGTGTGTGTGTGTGTTGTCGGTGTGTTTGTGTGTGTGTGTTGTCGGTGTGTGTGTCTGTGTGTTGTCGGTGTGTGTGTGTGTGTTGTGTGTGTGTGTGTGTTGTCGGTGTGTGTGTGTTGTCGGTGTGTGTGTGTGTGTTGTCAGTGTTTGTGTGTGTGTGTTGTGTGTGTGTGTGTTGTCGGTGTGTGTGTGTGTGTTGTCGGTGTGTGTGTGTGTGTGTTGTCGGTGTGTGTGTGTGAGTGTGTTGTCGGTGTGTGTGTGTGTGTGTTGTGTGTGTGTGTGTTGTCGGGGTGTGTGTGTGTTGTCGGTGTGTGTGTGTGTGTTGTCGGTGTGTGTGTGTGTGTGTGTTGTGGTGTGTGTGTGTGTGTTGTCGGTGTGTGTGTGTGTGTTGTCGGTGTGTGTGTGTGTGTTGCCGGTGTGTGTGTGTGTGTTGTCGGTGTGTGTGTGTGTTGTCGGTGTGTGTGTGTGTTGTCGGTGTGTGTGTGTGTGTGTGTGTGTTGTCGGTGTGTGTGTGTGTGTTGTCGGTGTGTGTATGTGTGTGTGTTGTCGGTGTGTGTGTGTGTGTTGTCGGTGTGTGTGTGTGTGTGTGTGTGTGTTGTCGGTGTGTGTGTGTGTGTTGTGTGTGTGTGTGTGTTGTCGGTGTGTGTGTGTGTTGTCGGTGTGTGTGTGTGTGTTGTCAGTGTGTGTGTGTGTGTGTGTGTGTGTGTGTGTGTTGTCGGTGTGTGTGTGTTGTGTGTGTGTGTGTTGTCGGTGTCTGTGTTGTCCGAGTGTGTGTGTGTGTGTGTGTTGTCGGTGTGTGTGTGTTGTCGGTGTGTGTGTGTGTGTTGTCGGTGTGTGTGTGTGTGTGTGTGTGTGTGTTGTCAGTGTGTGTGTGTGTTGTCGGTGTGTGTGTGTGTGTGTGTGTGTGTGTGTGTGTGTTGTCGGTGTGTGTGTGTGTTGTCGGTGTGTGTGTGTGTGTTGTCAGTGTGTGTGTGTGTGTGTGTGTGTGTTGTCGGTGTGTGTGTGTGTGTGTGTTGTCGGTGTGTGTGTGTGTGTGTGTGTTGTCGGTGTGTGTGTGTGTTGTCGGTGTGTGTGTGTGTGTGTTGTCGGTGTGTGTGTGTGTGTTGCTGGTTTTTGTGTGTGTGTGTGTTGTCGATGTGTGTGTGTGTGTTGTCGGTGTGTGTGTGTGTGTGTGTGTGTGTGTTGTCGGTGTGTGTGTGTGTGTGTGTTGTCGGTGTGTTTGTGTGTGTGTGTTGTCGGTGTGTGTGTGTGTGTTGTCAGTGTTTGTGTGTGTGTGTTGTGTGTGTGTGTGTTGTCGGTGTGTGTGTGTGTTGTCGGTGTGTGTGTCTGTGTGTTGTCGGTGTTTGTGTGTGTGTTGTGTGTGTGTGTGTGTTGTCGGTGTGTGTGTGTGTTGTCGGTGTGTGTGTGTTGTCAGTGTTTGTGTGTGTGTGTTGTGTGTGTGTGTGTTGTCGGTGTGTGTGTGTGTTGTCGGTGTGTGTGTGTGTGTTGTCGGTGTGTGTGTGTGTGTGTGTTGTCGGTGTGTGTGTGTGTGTGTTGTCGGTGTGTGTGTGTGTGTTGTCGGTGTGTGTGTGTGTGTGTTGTCAGTGTGTGTGTGTGTGTGTTGTCGGTGTGTGTGTGTGTGTGTGTGTTGTCGGTGTGTGTGTGTGTGTGTTGTGTGTGTGTGTTGTCGGTGTGTGTGTGTGTTGTCGGTGTGTGTGTGTGTGTTGTCGGTGTGTGTGTGTGTGTGTTGTCGGTGTGTGTGTGTGTGTGTTGTCGGTGTGTGTGTGTGTGTGTTGTCGGTGTGTGTGTGTGTTGTCGGTGTGTGTGTGTGTGTGTTGTCGGTGTGTGTGTGTGTGTTGCTGGTTTTTGTGTGTGTGTGTGTTGTCGATGTGTGTGTGTGTGTTGTCGGTGTGTGTGTGTGTGTGTGTGTGTGTGTGTGTTGTCGGTGTGTGTGTGTGTGTGTGTTGTCGGTGTGTTTGTGTGTGTGTGTTGTCGGTGTGTGTGTCTGTGTGTTGTCGGTGTGTGTGTGTGTGTTGTGTGTGTGTGTGTGTTGCCGGTGTGTGTGTGTGTTGTCGGTGTGTGTGTGTGTGTTGTCAGTGTTTGTGTGTGTGTGTTGTGTGTGTGTGTGTGTTGTCGGTGTGTGTGTGTGTTGTCGGTGTGTGTGTGTGTGTTTTCGGTGTGTGTGTGTGTGTGTTGTCGGTGTGTGTGTGTGTGTGTTGTCGGTGTGTGTGTGTGTGTGTTGTCGGTGTGTGTGTTGTCGGTGTGTGTGTGTTTGTGTTGTCGGTGTGTGTGTGTGTGTGTTGTCGGTGTGTGTATGTGTGTGTTGTGTGTGTGTGTTGTCGGTGTGTGTGTGTGTTGACGGTGTGTGTGTGTGTGTGTTGTCGGTGTGTGTGTGTGTGTGTGTGTGTGTGTGTGTGTGTGTGTGTGTGTGTGTGTTGTCGGTGTGTGTGTGTGTGTGTGTGTTGTCGGTGTGTGTGTGTGTGTGTGTGTGTGTGTGTTGTCGGTGTGTGTGTGTGTGTTGTGTGTGTGTGTGTGTTGTCGGTGTGTGTGTGTGTTGTCGGTGTGTGTGTGTGTGTTGTCAGTGTGTGTGTGTGTGTGTTGTGTGTGTGTGTCGTCGGTGTGTGTGTGTGTGTTGTCGGTGTGTGTGTGTGTGTTGTCGGTGTGTGTGTGTGTGTTGTCGGTGTGTGTGTGTGTGTGTTGTCGGTGTGTGTGTGTGTGTGTGTGTGTTGTCAGTGTGTGTGTGTGTGTGTGTGTGTGTGTGTGTGTTGTTGGTGTGTGTGTGTGTGTTGTGTGTGTGTGTGTTGTCGGTGTGTGTGTTGTCCGAGTGTGTGTGTGTGTGTGTGTTGTCGGTGTGTGTGTGTTGTCGGTGTGTGTGTGTGTGTTGTCGGTGTGTGTGTGTGTGTGTGTGTGTGTTGTCGGTGTGTGTGTGTGTGTGTTGTCGGTGTGTGTGTGTGTGTGTTGTCAGTGTGTGTGTGTGTGTGTGTGTTTTCGGTGTGTGTGTGTGTGTGTTGTCGGTGTGTGTGTGTGTTGTCGGTGTGTGTGTGTGCGTGTTGTCGGTGTGTGTGTGTGTGTTGCTGGTTTTTGTGTGTGTGTGTGTTGTCGATGTGTGTGTGTGTGTTGTCGGTGTGTGTGTGTGTGTGTGTGTGTGTGTTGTCGGTGTGTGTGTGTGTGTGTGTTGTCGGTGTGTTTGTGTGTGTGTGTTGTCGGTGTGTGTGTGTGTGTTGTCAGTGTTTGTGTGTGTGTGTTGTGTGTGTGTGTGTTGTCGGTGTGTGTGTGTGTTGTCGGTGTGTGTGTGTGTGTTGTCGGTGTGTGTGTGTGTGTGTGTGTTGTCGGTGTGTGTGTGTGTGTGTTGTCGGTGTGTGTGTGTGTGTGTTGTCGGTGTGTGTGTGTGTGTGTTGTCGGTGTGTGTGTGTGTGTGTTGTCGGTGTGTGTGTGTGTGTGTTGTCGGTGTGTGTGTGTGTGTGTTGTCGGTGTGTGTGTGTGTGTGTTGTCGGTGTGTGTGTGTGTGTGTTGTGTGTGTGTGTGTTGTCGGTGTGTGTGTGTGTTGTCGGTGTGTGTGTGTGTGTGTTGTCGGTGTGTGTGTGTGTGTGTGTGTGTGTGTGTGTGTGTGTGTGTTGTCGGTGTGTGTGTGTGTGTTGTCGGGTGTGTGTGTGTGTGTGTGTGTGTGTTGTCGGTGTGTGTGTGTGTGTTGTCGGTGTGTGTGTGTGTGTTGTCGGTGTGTGTGTGTGTGTGTGTGTTGTCGGTGTGTGTGTGTGTGTGTGTTGTCGGTGTGTGTGTGTGTGTTGTCGGTGTGTGTGTGTGTGTGTTGTCGGTGTGTGTGTGTGTGTGTTGTCGGTGTGTCTGTGTGTGTGTGTGTGTGTTGTCGGTGTGTGTGTGTGTGTGTTGTCGGTGTGTGTGTGTGTTTATGTGTTGTCGGTGTGAGTGTGTGTGTGTTGTCGGTGTGTGTGTGTGTTTATGTGTTGTCGGTGTGTGTGTGTGTGTGTTGTCGGTGTGTGTGTGTGTGTTGTCGGTGTGTGTGTGTGTGTGTTGTCGGTGTGTGTGTGTGTGTGTGTTGTCGGTGTGTGTGTGTGTGTTGCCGGTGTGTGTGTGTGTGTTGTCGGTGTGTGTGTGTGTGTGTTGTCGGTGTGTGTGTGTGTGTGTGTGTTGTCGGTGTGTGTGTGTGTGTTGTCGGTGTGTGTGTGTTTGTGTTGTCGGTGTGTGTGTGTGTGTGTGTTGTCGGTGTGTGTGTGTGTGTGTGTGTGTTGTCGGTGTGTGTGTGTGTGTTGTCGGTGTGTGTGTGTGTGTTGTCGGTGTGTGTGTGTGTTTATGTGTTGTCGGTGTGTGTGTGTGTGTGTTGTCGGTGTGTGTGTGTGTTTATGTGTTGTCGGTGTGTGTGTGTGTGTGTTGTCGGTGTGTGTGTGTGTGTTGTCGGTGTGTGTGTGTGTGTGTTGTCGGTGTGTGTGTGTGTTGTTGGTGTGTGTGTGTGTGTGTGTTATCGGTGTGTGTGTGTGTGTTGTCGGTGTGTGTGTGTGTGTGTTGTCGGTTTGTGTGTGTGTGTGTGTGTTGTCGGTGTGTGTGTGTTGTCGGTGTGTGTGTGTTGTCGGTGTGTGTGTGTGTGTGTGTTGTCGGTGTGTGTGTGTTGTCAGTGTGTGTGTGTGTGTGTTGTCGGTGTGTGTGTGTGTGTGTGTGTGTTGTCGGTGTGTGTGTGTGTGTGTGTTGTCGGTGTGTGTGTGTGTGTGTGTTTTCGGTGTGTGTGTGTGTGTGTTGTCGGTGTGTGTGTGTGTTGTCGGTGTGTGTGTGTTGTCGGTGTGTGTGTGTGTTTATGTGTTGTCGGTGTGTGTGTGTGTGTGTTGTCGGTGTGTGTGTGTGTGTGTGTTGTCGGTGTGTGTGTGTGTGTGTTGTCGGTGTGTGTGTGTGTGTGTGTTGTTGGTGTGTGTGTGTGTGTGTGTTATCGGTGTGTGTGTGTGTGTGTTGTCGGTGTGTGTGTGTGTGTGTTGTCGGTTTGTGTGTGTGTGTGTGTGTTGTCGGTGTGTGTGTGTGTGTGTGTGTGTTGTCAGTGTGTCGGTGTGTGTGTTGTCGGTGTGTGTGTGTGTGTGTGTGTGTGTGTGTGTGTGTGTGTGTGTGTGTGTGTGTGTGTGTGTGTGTGTTGTCGGTGTGTGTGTGTGTGTGTGTGTTGTCGGTGTGTGTGTGTGTGTTGCCGGTGTGTGTGTGTGTGTTGTCGGTGTGTGTGTGTGTGTGTGTTGTCGGTGTGTGTGTGTGTGTGTTGTCGGTGTGTGTGTGTGTGTGTGTTGTCGGTGTTTGTGTGTGTGTTGTCGGTGTGTGTGTGTGTGTGTGTTGTCGGTGTGTGTGTGTGTGTTGTCGGTGTGTGTGTGTGTGTGTGTGTTGTCGGTGTGTGTGTGTGTTGTCGGTGTGTGTGTGTGTGGTCAGTGTGTGTGTGTGTGTGTTGTGTGTGTGTGTGTTGTCGGTGTGTGTGTGTGTGTTGTCGGTGTGTGTGTGTGTGTGTGTTGTCGGTGTGTGTGTGTGTGTTGTCGGTGTGTGTGTGTGTGTGTTGTCGGTGTGTGTGTGTGTGTGTGTTGTCAGTGTGTGTGTGTGTGTGTGTGTGTGTGTGTGTTGTCGATGTGTGTGTGTGTGTTGTGTGTGTGTGTGTTGTCGGTGTGTGTGTGTGTGTGTTGTCGGTGTGTGTATGTGTGTGTTGTGTGTGTGTGTTGTCGGTGTGTGTGTGTGTTGACGGTGTGTGTGTGTGTGTGTTGTCGGTGTGTGTGTGTGTGTGTGTGTGTGTGTGTGTGTGTGTGTGTGTGTGTGTGTGTTGTCGGTGTGTGTGTGTGTGTGTGTGTTGTCGGTGTGTGTGTGTGTGTGTGTGTGTGTGTGTTGTCGGTGTGTGTGT
This sequence comes from Salmo salar, assembly GCF_965601325.2. NCBI lineage: Eukaryota > Metazoa > Chordata > Actinopteri > Salmoniformes > Salmonidae > Salmo > Salmo salar. The sequence goes on from NW_027675368.1 coordinate 192,253, forward strand.
GTGTGTGTTGTGTGTGTGTGTGTGTTGTCGGTGTGTGTGTGTGTTGTCGGTGTGTGTGTGTGTGTTGTCAGTGTGTGTGTGTGTGTGTTGTGTGTGTGTGTCGTCGGTGTGTGTGTGTGTGTTGTCGGTGTGTGTGTGTGTGTGTGTTGTCGGTGTGTGTGTGTGTGTTGTCGGTGTGTGTGTGTGTGTGTTGTCGGTGTGTGTGTGTGTGTGTGTGTGTGTTGTCAGTGTGTGTGTGTGTGTGTGTGTGTGTGTGTGTGTGTTGTTGGTGTGTGTGTGTGTGTTGTGTGTGTGTGTGTTGTCGGTGTGTGTGTTGTCCGAGTGTGTGTGTGTGTGTGTGTTGTCGGTGTGTGTGTGTTGTCGGTGTGTGTGTGTGTGTTGTCGGTGTGTGTGTGTGTGTGTGTGTGTGTTGTCGGTGTGTGTGTGTGTGTGTTGTCGGTGTGTGTGTGTGTGTGTTGTCAGTGTGTGTGTGTGTGTGTGTGTTTTCGGTGTGTGTGTGTGTGTGTTGTCGGTGTGTGTGTGTGTTGTCGGTGTGTGTGTGTGCGTGTTGTCGGTGTGTGTGTGTGTGTTGCTGGTTTTTGTGTGTGTGTGTGTTGTCGATGTGTGTGTGTGTGTTGTCGGTGTGTGTGTGTGTGTGTGTGTGTGTGTGTGTTGTCGGTGTGTGTGTGTGTGTGTGTTGTCGGTGTGTTTGTGTGTGTGTGTTGTCGGTGTGTGTGTGTGTGTTGTCAGTGTTTGTGTGTGTGTGTTGTGTGTGTGTGTGTTGTCGGTGTGTGTGTGTGTTGTCGGTGTGTGTGTGTGTGTTGTCGGTGTGTGTGTGTGTGTGTGTGTTGTCGGTGTGTGTGTGTGTGTGTTGTCGGTGTGTGTGTGTGTGTGTTGTCGGTGTGTGTGTGTGTGTGTTGTCGGTGTGTGTGTGTGTGTGTTGTCGGTGTGTGTGTGTGTGTGTTGTCGGTGTGTGTGTGTGTGTGTTGTCGGTGTGTGTGTGTTGTGTGTGTGTGTGTTGTCGGTGTCTGTGTTGTCCGAGTGTGTGTGTGTGTGTGTGTTGTCGGTGTGTGTGTGTTGTCGGTGTGTGTGTGTGTGTTGTCGGTGTGTGTGTGTGTGTGTGTGTGTGTGTGTGTTGTCAGTGTGTGTGTGTGTTGTCGGTGTGTGTGTGTGTGTGTGTGTGTGTGTGTTGTCGGTGTGTGTGTGTGTTGTCGGTGTGTGTGTGTGTGTTGTCAGTGTGTGTGTGTGTGTGTGTGTTGTCGGTGTGTGTGTGTGTGTGTGTTGTCGGTGTGTGTGTGTGTGTGTGTGTTGTCGGTGTGTGTGTGTGTTGTCGGTGTGTGTGTGTGTGTGTTGTCGGTGTGTGTGTGTGTGTTGCTGGTTTTTGTGTGTGTGTGTGTTGTCGATGTGTGTGTGTGTGTTGTCGGTGTGTGTGTGTGTGTGTGTGTGTGTGTGTGTTGTCGGTGTGTGTGTGTGTGTGTGTGTTGTCGGTGTGTTTGTGTGTGTGTGTTGTCGGTGTGTGTGTGTGTGTTGTCAGTGTTTGTGTGTGTGTGTTGTGTGTGTGTGTGTTGTCGGTGTGTGTGTGTGTTGTCGGTGTGTGTGTCTGTGTGTTGTCGGTGTTTGTGTGTGTGTTGTGTGTGTGTGTGTGTTGTCGGTGTGTGTGTGTGTTGTCGGTGTGTGTGTGTTGTCAGTGTTTGTGTGTGTGTGTTGTGTGTGTGTGTGTGTTGTCGGTGTGTGTGTGTGTTGTCGGTGTGTGTGTGTGTGTTGTCGGTGTGTGTGTGTGTGTGTGTGTTGTCGGTGTGTGTGTGTGTGTGTTGTCGGTGTGTGTGTGTGTGTTGTCGGTGTGTGTGTGTGTGTGTTGTCAGTGTGTGTGTGTGTGTGTTGTCGGTGTGTGTGTGTGTGTGTGTGTTGTCGGTGTGTGTGTGTGTGTGTTGTGTGTGTGTGTTGTCTGTGTGTGTGTGTGTTGTCGGTGTGTGTGTGTGTGTTGTCGGTGTGTGTGTGTGTGTGTTGTCGGTGTGTGTGTGTGTGTGTTGTCGGTGTGTGTGTGTGTGTGTGTGTTGTCGGTGTGTGTGTGTGTTGTCGGTGTGTGTGTGTGTGTGTTGTCGGTGTGTGTGTGTGTGTTGCTGGTTTTTGTGTGTGTGTGTGTTGTCGATGTGTGTGTGTGTGTTGTCGGTGTGTGTGTGTGTGTGGTGTGTGTGTGTTGTCGGTGTGTGTGTGTGTGTGTGTTGTCGGTGTGTTTGTGTGTGTGTGTTGTCGGTGTGTGTGTCTGTGTGTTGTCGGTGTGTGTGTGTGTGTTGTGTGTGTGTGTGTGTTGTCGGTGTGTGTGTGTGTTGTCGGTGTGTGTGTGTGTGTTGTCAGTGTTTGTGTGTGTGTGTTGTGTGTGTGTGTGTGTTGTCGGTGTGTGTGTGTGTTGTCGGTGTGTGTGTGTGTGTTTTCGGTGTGTGTGTGTGTGTGTTGTCGGTGTGTGTGTGTGTGTTGTCGGTGTGTGTGTGTGTGTGTTGTCGGTGTGTGTGTGTGTGTGTCGGTGTGTGTGTGTGTGTGTTGTCGGTGTGTGTGTGTGTGTGTTGTGTGTGTGTGTTGTCGGTGTGTGTGTGTGTTGTCGGTGTGTGTGTGTGTGTGTTGTCGGTGTGTGTGTGTGTGTGTGTGTGTGTGTGTGTGTGTGTGTGTGTGTGGTGTGTGTGTGTGTGTTGTCGGTGTGTGTGTGTGTGTGTGTGTTGTCGGTGTGTGTGTGTGTGTGTGTGTGTGTGTGTTGTCGGTGTGTGTGTGTGTGTTGTGTGTGTGTGTGTGTTGTCGGTGTGTGTGTGTGTTGTCGGTGTGTGTGTGTGTGTTGTCAGTGTGTGTGTGTGTGTGTTGTGTGTGTGTGTCGTCGGTGTGTGTGTGTGTGTTGTCGGTGTGTGTGTGTGTGTGTGTTGTCGGTGTGTGTGTGTGTGTTGTCGGTGTGTGTGTGTGTGTGTTGTCGGTGTGTGTGTGTGTGTGTGTGTGTTGTCAGTGTGTGTGTGTGTGTGTGTGTGTGTGTGTGTGTGTTGTTCGTGTGTGTGTGTGTGTTGTGTGTGTGTGTGTTGTCGGTGTGTGTGTTGTCCGAGTGTGTGTGTGTGTGTGTGTTGTCGGTGTGTGTGTGTTGTCGGTGTGTGTGTGTGTGTTGTCGGTGTGTGTGTGTGTGTGTGTGTTGTCGGTGTGTGTGTGTGTGTGTTGTCGGTGTGTGTGTGTGTGTGTGTGTTGTCAGTGTGTGTGTGTGTGTGTGTGTGTTGTCGGTGTGTGTGTGTGTGTGTGTGTTTTCGGTGTGTGTGTGTGTGTGTGTGTTGTCGGTGTGTGTGTGTGTTGTCGGTGTGTGTGTGTGCGTGTTGTCGGTGTGTGTGTGTGTGTTGCTGGTTTTTGTGTGTGTGTGTGTTGTCGATGTGTGTGTGTGTGTTGTCGGTGTGTGTGTGTGTGTGTGTGTGTGTGTGTTGTCGGTGTGTGTGTGTGTGTTGTCGGTGTGTTTGTGTGTGTGTGTTGTCGGTGTGTGTGTGTTGTCAGTGTTTGTGTGTGTGTGTTGTGTGTGTGTGTGTTGTCGGTGTGTGTGTGTGTTGTCGGTGTGTGTGTGTGTGTTGTCGGTGTGTGTGTGTGTGTGTTGTCGGTGTGTGTGTGTGTGTGTTGTCGGTGTGTGTGTGTTGTCGGTGTGTGTGTGTGTGTGTTGTCGGTGTGTGTGTGTGTGTGTTGTCGGTGTGTGTGTGTGTGTGTTGTCGGTGTGTGTGTGTGTGTGTTGTCGGTGTGTGTGTGTGTGTGTTGTCGGTGTGTGTGTGTGTGTGTTGTGTGTGTGTGTGTTGTCGGTGTGTGTGTGTGTTGTCGGTGTGTGTGTGTGTGTGTTGTCGGTGTGTGTGTGTGTGTGTGTGTGGTGTGTGTGTGTGTGTGTTGTCGGTGTGTGTGTGTGTGTTGTCGGTGTGTGTGTGTGTGTGTGTGTGTGTGTGTTGTCGGTGTGTGTGTGTGTGTTGTCGGTGTGTGTGTGTGTGTTGTCGGTGTGTGTGTGTGTGTGTTGTCGGTGTGTGTGTGTGTGTGTGTTGTCGGTGTGTGTGTGTGTGTTGTCGGTGTGTGTGTGTGTGTGTTGTCGGTGTGTGTGTGTGTGTGTGTTGTCGGTGTGTCTGTGTGTGTGTGTGTGTGTGTTGTCGGTGTGTGTGTGTGTGTGTGTTGTCGGTGTGTGTGTGTGTTTATGTGTTGTCGGTGTGTGTGTGTGTGTGTTGTCGGTGTGTGTGTGTGTTTATGTGTTGTCGGTGTGTGTGTGTGTGTGTTGTCGGTGTGTGTGTGTGTGTTGTCGGTGTGTGTGTGTGTGTGTTGTCGGTGTGTGTGTGTGTGTGTGTTGTCGGTGTGTGTGTGTGTGTTGCCGGTGTGTGTGTGTGTGTTGTCGGTGTGTGTGTGTGTTGTCGGTGTGTGTGTGTGTGTGTGTGTTGTCGGTGTGTGTGTGTGTGTTGTCGGTGTGTGTGTGTTTGTGTTGTCGGTGTGTGTGTGTGTGTGTGTTGTCGGTGTGTGTGTGTGTGTGTGTGTGTGTTGTCGGTGTGTGTGTGTGTGTTGTCGGTGTGTGTGTGTGTGTTGTCGGTGTGTGTGTGTGTTTATGTGTTGTCGGTGTGTGTGTGTGTGTGTTGTCGGTGTGTGTGTGTGTTTATGTGTTGTCGGTGTGTGTGTGTGTGTGTTGTCGGTGTGTGTGTGTGTGTGTGTTGTCGGTGTGTGTGTGTGTGTGTTGTCGGTGTGTGTGTGTGTGTTGTTGGTGTGTGTGTGTGTGTGTGTTATCGGTGTGTGTGTGTGTGTTGTCGGTGTGTGTGTGTGTGTGTGTGTTGTCGGTTTGTGTGTGTGTGTGTGTGTTGTCGGTGTGTGTGTGTTGTCGGTGTGTGTGTGTTGTCGGTGTGTGTGTGTGTGTGTGTTGTCGGTGTGTGTGTGTTGTCAGTGTGTGTGTGTGTGTGTTGTCGGTGTGTGTGTGTGTGTGTGTGTTGTCGGTGTGTGTGTGTGTGTGTGTTGTCGGTGTGTGTGTGTGTGTGTGTTTTCGGTGTGTGTGTGTGTGTGTTGTCGGTGTGTGTGTGTGTTGTCGGTGTGTGTGTGTTGTCGGTGTGTGTGTGTGTTTATGTGTTGTCGGTGTGTGTGTGTGTGTGTTGTCGGTGTGTGTGTGTGTGTGTGTTGTCGGTGTGTGTGTGTGTTGTCGGTGTGTGTGTGTGTGTTGTCGGTGTGTGTGTGTGTGTGTTGTCGGTGTGTGTGTGTGTGTGTTGTGTGTGTGTGTGTTGTCGGTGTGTGTGTGTGTGTGTTGTCGGTGTGTGTGTGTGTGTGTGTGTGTGTTGTCGGTGTGTGTGTGTTATCAGTGTGTGTGTGTGTGTGTGTGTGTGTTGTCGGTGTGTGTGTGTGTGTGTTGTCGGTGTGTGTGTGTGTGTGTTGTCGGTGTGTGTGTGTGTGTGTTGTGTGTGTGTGTGTTGTCGTGTGTGTGTGTGTGTTGTCGGTGTGTGTGTGTGTGTGTTGTCGGTGTGTGTGTGTGTGTGTGTGTGTGTGTGTGTGTGTGTGTGTTGTCGGTGTGTGTGTGTGTGTGTTGTCGGTGTGTGTGTGTGTGTTGTCGGTGTGTGTGTGTGTGTTGTCGGTGTGTGTGTGTGTGTGTTGTCGGTGTGTGTGTGTGTGTGTTGTCGGTGTGTGTGTGTGTGTGTGTTGTCGGTGTGTGTGTGTGTGTGTTGTCTGTGTGTGTGTGTGTGTGTGTTGTCGGTGTGTGTGTGTGTGTGTTGTCGGTGTGTGTGTGTGTTTATGTGTTGTCGGTGTGTGTGTGTGTGTGTTGTCGGTGTGTGTGTGTTTATGTGTTGTCGGTGTGTGTGTGTGTGTGTTGTCGGTGTGTGTGTGTGTGTTGTCGGTGTGTGTGTGTGTGTGTTGTCGGTGTGTGTGTGTGTGTGTGTTGTCGGTGTGTGTGTGTGTGTTGCCGGTGTGTGTGTGTGTGTTTTCGGTGTGTGTGTGTGTGTGTTGTCGGTGTGTGTGTGTGTGTGTTGTCGGTGTGTGTGTGTGTGTTGTCGGTGTGTGTGTGTTTGTGTTGTCGGTGTGTGTGTGTGTGTGTTGTCGGTGTGTGTGTGTGTGTGTGTTGTCGGTGTGTGTGTGTGTGTTGTCGGTGTGTGTGTGTGTGTTGTCGGTGTGTGTGTGTGTTTATGTGTTGTCGGTGTGTGTGTGTGTGTGTTGTCGGTGTGTGTGTGTGTTTATGTGTTGTCGGTGTGTGTGTGTGTGTGTTGTCGGTGTGTGTGTGTGTGTGTGTTGTCGGTGTGTGTGTGTGTGTGTTGTCGGTGTGTGTGTGTGTGTTGTTGGTGTGTGTGTGTGTGTGTGTTATCGGTGTGTGTGTGTGTGTTGTCGGTGTGTGTGTGTGTGTGTTGTCGGTTTGTGTGTGTGTGTGTGTGTGTTGTCGGTGTGTGTGTGTTGTCGGTGTGTGTGTGTTGTCGGTGTGTGTGTGTGTGTGTGTTGTCGGTGTGTGTGTGTGTGTGTGTGTGTGTTGTCGGTGTGTGTGTGTGTGTGTGTGTTGTCGGTGTGTGTGTGTGTGTGTTGTCGGTGTGTGTGTGTGTGTGTGTGTGTGTGTGTTGTCGGTGTGTGTGTGTGTGTTGTGTGTGTGTGTTGTCGGTGTGTGTGTGTGTTGTCGGTGTGTGTGTGTGTGTTGTCAGTGTGTGTGTGTGTGTGTTGTGTGTGTGTGTCGTCGGTGTGTGTGTGTGTGTTGTCGGTGTGTGTGTGTGTGTGTGTTGTCGGTGTGTGTGTGTGTGTTGTCGGTGTGTGTGTGTGTGTGTTGTCGGTGTGTGTGTGTGTGTGTGTGTGTTGTCAGTGTGTGTGTGTGTGTGTGTGTGTGTGTGTGTGTTGTTGGTGTGTGTGTGTGTGTTGTGTGTGTGTGTGTTGTCGGTGTGTGTGTTGTCCGAGTGTGTGTGTGTGTGTGTGTTGTCGGTGTGTGTGTGTTGTCGGTGTGTGTGTGTGTGTTGTCGGTGTGTGTGTGTGTGTGTGTGTGTGTTGTCGGTGTGTGTGTGTGTGTGTTGTCGGTGTGTGTGTGTGTGTGTGTGTTGTCAGTGTGTGTGTGTGTGTGTGTGTGTTGTCGGTGTGTGTGTGTGTGTGTGTGTTTCGGTGTGTGTGTGTGTGTGTGTGTTGTCGGTGTGTGTGTGTGTTGTCGGTGTGTGTGTGTGCGTGTTGTCGGTGTGTGTGTGTGTGTTGCTGGTTTTGTGTGTGTGTGTGTTGTCGATGTGTGTGTGTGTGTTGTCGGTGTGTGTGTGTGTGTGTTGTGTGTGTGTGTGTTGTCGGTGTGTGTGTGTGTTGTCGGTGTGTGTGTGTGTGTTGTCGGTGTGTGTGTGTGTGTGTTGTCGGTGTGTGTGTGTGTGTGTTGTCGGTGTGTGTGTGTGTGTGTTGTCGGTGTGTGTGTGTGTGTGTTGTCGGTGTGTGTGTGTGTGTGTTGTCGGTGTGTGTGTGTGTGTGTTGTCGGTGTGTGTGTGTGTGTCGTCGTGTGTGTGTGTGTGTGTTGTCGGTGTGTGTGTGTGTGTGTTGTGTGTGTGTGTGTTGTCGGTGTGTGTGTGTGTTGTCGGTGTGTGTGTGTGTGTGTGTTGTCGGTGTGTGTGTGTGTGTGTGTGTGTGTGTGTGTGTGTGTGTTGTCGGTGTGTGTGTGTGTGTTGTCGGTGTGTGTGTGTGTGTGTGTGTGTGTGTGTGTTGTCGGTGTGTGTGTGTGTGTTGTCGGTGTGTGTGTGTGTGTTGTCGGTGTGTGTGTGTGTGTGTTGTCGGTGTGTGTGTGTGTGTGTGTGTTGTCGGTGTGTGTGTGTGTGTTGTCGGTGTGTGTGTGTGTGTGTTGTCGGTGTGTGTGTGTGTGTGTTGTCGGTGTGTCTGTGTGTGTGTGTGTGTGTGTTGTCGGGTGTGTGTGTGTGTGTTGTCGGTGTGTGTGTGTGTGTGTGTGTTGTCGGTGTGTGTGTGTGTTATGTGTTGTCGGTGTGTGTGTGTGTGTGTTGTCGGTGTGTGTGTGTGTGTTGTCGGTGTGTGTGTGTGTGTGTTGTCGGTGTGTGTGTGTGTGTTGTTGGTGTGTGTGTGTGTGTGTGTTATCGGTGTGTGTGTGTGTGTTGTCGGTGTGTGTGTGTGTGTGTTGTCGGTTTGTGTGTGTGTGTGTGTGTGTTGTCGGTGTGTGTGTGTTGTCGGTGTGTGTGTGTTGTCGGTGTGTGTGTGTGTGTGTGTTGTCGGTGTGTGTGTGTGTGTGTGTGTGTTGTCGGTGTGTGTGTGTGTGTGTGTGTTGTTGATGTGTGTGTGTGTGTGTTGTCGGTGTGTGTGTGTGTGTGTGTGTGTGTGTTGTCGGTGTGTGTGTGTGTGTTGTGTGTGTGTGTTGTCGGTGTGTGTGTGTGTTGTCGGTGTGTGTGTGTGTGTTGTCAGTGTGTGTGTGTGTGTGTTGTGTGTGTGTGTCGTCGGTGTGTGTGTGTGTGTTGTCGGTGTGTGTGTGTGTGTGTGTTGTCGGTGTGTGTGTGTGTGTTGTCGGTGTGTGTGTGTGTGTGTTGTCGGTGTGTGTGTGTGTGTGTGTGTGTTGTCAGTGTGTGTGTGTGTGTGTGTGTGTGTGTGTGTGTGTGTTGTTGGTGTGTGTGTGTGTGTTGTGTGTGTGTGTGTTGTCGGTGTGTGTGTTGTCCGAGTGTGTGTGTGTGTGTGTGTTGTCGGTGTGTGTGTGTTGTCGGTGTGTGTGTGTGTGTTGTCGGTGTGTGTGTGTGTGTGTTGTCGGTGTGTGTGTGTGTGTGTGTGTTGTCAGTGTGTGTGTGTGTGTGTGTGTGTTGTCGGTGTGTGTGTGTGTGTGTGTTGTCGGTGTGTGTGTGTGTGTGTGTGTTGTCGGTGTGTGTGTGTGTTGTCGGTGTGTGTGTGTGTGTGTTGTCGTGTGTGTGTGTGTGTTGTCGGTGTGTGTGTGTGTGTGTGTGTGTGTTGTCGGTGTGTGTGTGTGTGTGTGTTGTCGGTGTGTTGTGTGTGTGTGTTGTCGGTGTGTGTGTGTGTGTTGTCAGTGTGTGTGTGTGTGTGTTGTGTGTGTGTGTGTTGTCGGTGTGTGTGTGTGTTGTCGGTGTGTGTGTGTGTGTTGTCGGTGTGTGTGTGTGTGTGTTGTCGGTGTGTGTGTGTGTGTGTTGTCGGTGTGTGTGTGTGTGTGTTGTCGGTGTGTGTGTGTGTGTGTTGTCGGTGTGTGTGTGTGTGTGTTGTCGGTGTGTGTGTGTGTGTGTTGTCGGTGTGTGTGTGTGTGTGTTGTCGGTGTGTGTGTGTGTGTGTTGTGTGTGTGTGTGTTGTCGGTGTGTGTGTGTTGTCGGTGTGTGTGTGTGTGTGTTGTCGGTGTGTGTGTGTGTGTGTGTGTGTGTGTGTGTGTGTGTTGTCGGTGTGTGTGTGTGTGTTGTCGGTGTGTGTGTGTGTGTGTGTGTGTGTGTGTTGTCGGTGTGTGTGTGTGTGTTGTCGGTGTGTGTGTGTGTGTTGTCGGTGTGTGTGTGTGTGTGTTGTCGGTGTGTGTGTGTGTGTGTGTTGTCGGTGTGTGTGTGTGTGTTGTCGGTGTGTGTGTGTGTGTGTTGTCGGTGTGTGTGTGTGTGTGTTGTCGTGTGTCTGTGTGTGTGTGTGTGTGTGTTGTCGGTGTGTGTGTGTGTGTGTTGTCGGTGTGTGTGTGTGTTTGTGTTGTCGGTGTGTGTGTGTGTTGTCGGTGTGTGTGTGTGTGTTGTCGGTGTGTGTGTGTGTTGTCGGTGTGTGTGTGTGTGTGTTGTCGGTGTGTGTGTGTGTGTGTGTGTGTGTGTGTGTGTGTGTGTTGTCGGTGTGTGTGTGTGTGTTGTCGGTGTGTGTGTGTGTGTGTGTGTGTGTGTGTGTTGTCGGTGTGTGTGTGTGTGTTGTCGGTGTGTGTGTGTGTGTTGTCGGTGTGTGTGTGTGTGTGTTGTCGGTGTGTGTGTGTGTGTGTGTTGTCGGTGTGTGTGTGTGTGTTGTCGGTGTGTGTGTGTGTGTGTTGTCGGTGTGTGTGTGTGTGTGTTGTCGGTGTGTCTGTGTGTGTGTGTGTGTGTGTTGTCGGTGTGTGTGTGTGTGTGTTGTCGGTGTGTGTGTGTGTTTATGTGTTGTCGGTGTGTGTGTGTGTGTGTTGTCGGTGTGTGTGTGTGTTTGTGTTGTCGGTGTGTGTGTGTGTGTGTTGTCGGTGTGTGTGTGTGTGTTGTCGGTGTGTGTGTGTGTGTGTTGTCGGTGTGTGTGTGTGTGTGTGTTGTCGGTGTGTGTGTGTGTGTTGTCGGTGTGTGTGTGTGTGTTGTCGGTGTGTGTGTGTGTGTGTTGTCGGTGTGTGTGTGTGTGTGTGTGTTG
>NW_027675368.1:207500-227500 GCF_965601325.2 Salmo salar
TGTGTGTTGTCGGTGTGTGTGTGTGTGTTGTCGGTGTGTGTGTGTGTGTTGTCGGTGTGTGTGTGTGTGTGTGTGTGTGTGTGTGTCGTGTGTGTGTGTGTGTGTTGTCGGTGTGTTGTGTGTGTGTGTTGTCGGTGTGTGTGTGTTGTGTGTGTGTGTGTGTGTGTGTGTGTGTGTGTGTTGTCGGTGTGTGTGTGTGTGTTGTCGGTGTGTGTGTGTGTGTTGTCGGTGTGTGTGTGTGTGTGTTGTCGGTGTGTGTGTGTGTGTGTTGTCGGTGTGTGTGTGTGTGTCGTGTGTGTGTGTGTGTGTGTTGTCGGTGTGTGTGTGTGTGTGTTGTCGGTGTGTGTGTGTGTGTTGTCGGTGTGTGTGTGTGTGTGTTGTCGTGTGTGTGTGTGTGTGTTGTCGGTGTGTGTGTGTGTGTGTTGTGTGTGTGTGTGTGTGTGTTGTCGGTGTGTGTGTGTGTGTGTTGTCGGTGTGTGTGTGTGTGTTGTCGGTGTGTGTGTGTGTGTGTGTTGTCGTGTGTGTGTGTGTTGTCGTGTGTGTGTGTGTGTGTTGTCGGTGTGTGTGTGTGTGTGTGTGTGTGTGTGTGTGTGTTGTCGTGTGTGTGTGTGTGTTGTCGGTGTGTGTGTGTGTGTGTTGTCGGTGTGTGTGTGTGTGTGTGTGTGTTGTCGGTGTGTGTGTGTGTGTTGTCGGTGTGTGTGTGTGTGTGTTGTCGGTGTGTGTGTGTGTGTTGTCGGTGTGTGTGTGTGTGTGTTGTCGGTGTGTGTGTGTGTGTGTGTGTGTGTGTGTGTGTTGTCGGTGTGTGTGTGTGTGTGTTGTCGGTGTGTGTGTGTGTGTTGTCGGTGTGTGTGTGTGTGTGTGTGTGTGTGTGTGTGTGTGTGGTGTGTGTGTGTGTCGGTGTCGGTGTGTGTGTGTGTTGTCGGTGTGTGTGTGTGTGTGTGTCGTGTGTGTGTGTGTGTGTTGTCGTGTGTGTGTGTGTGTGTGTTGTCGGTGTGTGTGTGTGTGTTGTCGGTGTGTGTGTGTGTGTGTGTCGGTGTGTGTGTGTGTGTGTTGTCGGTGTGTGTGTGTGTGTGTTGTCGGTGTGTGTGTGTGTGTGTTGTCGGTGTGTGTGTGTGTGTTGTCGGTGTGTGTGTGTGTGTGTTGTCGGTGTGTGTGTGTGTGTTGTCGGTGTGTGTGTGTGTGTGTTGTCGGTGTGTGTGTGTGTGTGTTGTCGGTGTGTGTGTGTGTGTGTGTGTGTGTGTGTGTGTGTGTTGTCGGTGTGTGTGTGTGTGTGTTGTCGGTGTGTGTGTGTGTGTGTGTGTCGTGTGTGTGTGTGTGTGTTGTCGGTGTGTGTGTGTGTGTTGTCGTGTGTGTGTGTGTGTGTTGTCGGTGTGTGTGTGTGTGTGTTGTCGGTGTGTGTGTGTGTGTGTTGTCGGTGTGGTGTGTGTGTTGTCGGTGTGTGTGTGTGTGTGTGTCGTGTGTGTGTGTGTGTGTTGTCGGTGTGTGTGTGTGTGTGTTGTCGGTGTGTGTGTGTGTGTGTTGTCGGTGTGTGTGTGTGTGTTGTCGTGGTGTGTGTGTGTTGTCGGTGTGTGTGTGTGTGTTGTCGGTGTGTGTGTGTGTGTGTTGTCGGTGTGTGTGTGTGTGTGTGTGTGTGTGTGTGTGTGTGTGTGTGTGTGTGTGTGTGTGTTGTCGGTGTGTGTGTGTGTGTGTCGTGTGTGTGTGTGTGTGTTGTCGGTGTGTGTGTGTGTGTGTGTTGTCGGTGTGTGTGTGTGTGTGTGTCGTGTGTGTGTGTGTGTTGTCGGTGTGTGTGTGTGTGTTGTCGGTGTGTGTGTGTGTGTGTTGTCGGTGTGTGTGTGTGTGTGTTGTCGGTGTGTGTGTGTGTGGTGTGTGTGTGTGTGTGTGTTGTCGGTGTGTGTGTGTGTGTGTTGTCGGTGTGTGTGTGTGTGTGTGTGTCGTGTGTGTGTGTGTGTGTGTGTGTGTGTGTGTGTGTGTGTTGTCGGTGTGTGTGTGTGTGTTGTCGGTGTGTGTGTGTGTGTGTGTTGTCGGTGTGTGTGTGTGTGTGTGTGTCGTGTGTGTGTGTGTGTGTTGTCGGTGTGTGTGTGTGTGTTGTCGGTGTGTGTGTGTGTGTGTGTGTCGTGTGTGTGTGTGTGTGTTGTCGTGTGTGTGTGTGTGTGTTGTCGGTGTGTGTGTGTGTGTGTGTGTCGGTGTGTGTGTGTGTGTGTTGTCGTGGTGTGTGTGTGTGTGTTGTCGTGTGTGTGTGTGTGTGTGTTGTCGGTGTGTGTGTGTGTGTGTTGTCGGTGTGTGTGTGTGTGTTGTCGTGTGTGTGTGTGTGTGTGTGTTGTCGGTGTGTGTGTGTGTGTGTTGTCGGTGTGTGTGTGTGTGTGTTGTCGGTGTGTGTGTGTGTGTGTGTGTGTGTGTGTGTGTGTGTTGTGGTGTGTTGTCGGTGTGTGTGTGTGTGTGTTGTCGGTGTGTGTGTGTGTGTGTGTTGTCGTGTGTGTGTGTGTGTGTGTTGTCGGTGTGTGTGTGTGTGTGTTGTCGTGTGTGTGTGTGTGTTGTCGGTGTGTGTGTGTGTGTTGTCGGTGTGTGTGTGTGTGTGTGTGTCGGTGTGTGTGTGTGTGTTGTCGGTGTGTGTGTGTGTGTTGTCGGTGTGTGTGTGTGTGTGTTGTCGGTGTGTGTGTGTGTGTGTGTGTGTGTGTGTGTGTGTCGTGTGTGTGTGTGTGTTGTCGGTGTGTGTGTGTGTGTGTTGTCGGTGTGTGTGTGTGTGTTGTCGGTGTGTGTGTGTGTGTGTGTGTGTGTGTGTGTGTGTTGTCGTGTGTGTGTGTGTGTTGTCGGTGTGTGTGTGTGTGTTGTCGGTGTGTGTGTGTGTGTTGTCGGTGTGTGTGTGTGTGTTGTCGTGTGTGTGTGTGTGTGTTGTCGGTGTGTGTGTGTGTGTTGTCGGTGTGTGTGTGTGTGTGTGTTGTCGGTGTGTGTGTGTGTGTGTTGTCGGTGTGTGTGTGTGTGTGTGTGTGTGTGTGTGTGTGTGTGTGTGTGTGTGTGTTGTCGGTGTGTGTGTGTGTGTGTTGTCGGTGTGTGTGTGTGTGTTGTCGGTGTGTGTGTGTGTGTTGTCGGTGTGTGTGTGTGTGTGTGTGTGTGTGTGTGTGTGTGTGTGTGTGTGTGTGTGTGTTGTCGGTGTGTGTGTGTGTGTGTGTGTGTGTGTGTGTGTGTGTGTTGTCGGTGTGTGTGTGTGTGTGTCGTGTGTGTGTGTGTGTGTGTGTGTGTGTGTGTGTTGTCGGTGTGTGTGTGTGTGTGTGTGTCGTGTGTGTGTGTGTGTGTTGTCGGTGTGTGTGTGTGTGTTGTCGGTGTGTGTGTGTGTCGTGTGTGTGTGTGTTGTCGGTGTGTGTGTGTGTGTGTCGGTGTGTGTGTGTGTGTGTGTTGTCGTGTGTGTGTGTGTGTGTGTGTGTGTGTGTGTGTGTTGTCGGTGTGTGTGTGTGTGTGTGTCGGTGTGTGTGTGTGTGTTGTCGGTGTGTGTGTGTGTGTGTGTTGTCGGTGTGTGTGTGTGTGTGTTGTCGGTGTGTGTGTGTGTGTGTGTCGTGTGTGTGTGTGTGTGTGTTGTCGGTGTGTGTGTGTGTGTTGTCGGTGTGTGTGTGTGTGTTGTCGGTGTGTGTGTGTGTGTGTGTTGTCGGTGTGTGTGTGTGTGTGTCGGTGTGTGTGTGTGTGTGTGTGTGTGTGTGTGTGTGTGTGTGTTGTCGGTGTGTGTGTGTGTGTGTTGTCGGTGTGTGTGTGTGTGTGTGGTGTGTGTGTGTGTGTGTGTCGGTGTGTGTGTGTGTGTCGGTGTGTGTGTGTGTGTTGTCGTGTGTGTGTGTGTGTGTGTGTGTGTGTGTGTGTGTGTGTGTGTGTGTTGTCGGTGTGTGTGTGTGTGTGTTGTCGGTGTGTGTGTGTGTGTGTGTCGGTGTGGTGTGTGTGTGTGTTGTCGGTGTGTGTGTGTGTGTGTGTGTGTGTGTGTGTGTGTGTGTGTGTGTTGTCGTGTGTGTGTGTGTGTTGTCGGTGTGTGTGTGTGTGTGTGTGTGTGTGTTGTCGTGTGTGTGTGTGTGTTGTCGGTGTGTGTGTGTGTGTTGTCGTGTGTGTGTGTGTGTGTGTTGTCGGTGTGTGTGTGTGTGTGTTGTCGGTGTGTGTGTGTGTGTGTGTTGTCGGTGTGTGTGTGTGTGTGTGTCGGTGTGTGTGTGTGTGTTGTCGGTGTGTGTGTGTGTGTGTGTGTGTGTGTGTGTTGTCGGTGTGTGTGTGTGTGTGTTGTCGGTGTGTGTGTGTGTGTGTTGTCGGTGTGTGTGTGTGTGTGTGTCGTGTGTGTGTGTGTGTGTTGTCGGTGTGTGTGTGTGTGTGTGTCGGTGTGTGTGTGTGTGTGTTGTCGGTGTGTGTGTGTGTGTGTTGTCGTGTGTGTGTGTGTGTGTTGTCGGTGTGTGTGTGTGTGTTGTCGGTGTGTGTGTGTGTGTTGTCGGTGTGTGTGTGTGTGTGTGTGTGTGTGTGTGTGTGTTGTCGTGTGTGTGTGTGTGTGTTGTCGGTGTGTGTGTGTGTGTTGTCGGTGTGTGTGTGTGTGTGTTGTCGGTGTGTGTGTGTGTGTGTGTGTGTGTGTGTGTGTGTGTGTGTTGTCGGTGTGTGTGTGTGTGTGTTGTCGGTGTGTGTGTGTGTTGTCGGTGTGTGTGTGTGTGTGTTGTCGGTGTGTGTGTGTGTGTGTTGTCGTGTGTGTGTGTGTTGTCGTGTGTGTGTGTGTGTGTGTGTGTGTGTGTGTGTGTCGTGTGTGTGTGTGTGTGTTGTCGGTGTGTGTGTGTGTGTGTGTGTGTGTGTGTGTGTTGTCGGTGTGTGTGTGTGTGTTGTCGGTGTGTGTGTGTGTGTTGTCGGTGTGTGTGTGTGTGTGTTGTCGGTGTGTGTGTGTGTGTGTTGTCGGTGTGTGTGTGTGTGTTGTCGGTGTGTGTGTGTGTGTGTTGTCGTGTGTGTGTGTGTGTGTTGTCGGTGTGTGTGTGTGTGTGTGTGTGTGTGTTGTCGTGTGTGTGTGTGTGTGTGTTGTCGGTGTGTGTGTGTGTGTGTGTTGTCGGTGTGTGTGTGTGTGTGTTGTCGGTGTGTGTGTGTGTGTGTGTTGTCGGTGTGTGTGTGTGTGTGTTGTCGGTGTGTGTGTGTGTGTGTCGTGTGTGTGTGTGTGTGTGTTGTCGGTGTGTGTGTGTGTGTGTGTTGTCGGTGTGTGTGTGTGTGTGTTGTCGGTGTGTGTGTGTGTGTTGTCGGTGTGTGTGTGTGTGTGTTGTCGTGTGTGTGTGTGTGTGTGTGTGTGTGTGTGTGTGTGTGTGTGTGTGTTGTCGGTGTGTGTGTGTGTGTGTTGTCGGTGTGTGTGTGTGTGTGTTGTCGGTGTGTGTGTGTGTGTGTGTGTGTGTTGTCGGTGTGTGTGTGTGTGTTGTCGGTGTGTGTGTGTGTGTTGTCGGTGTGTGTGTGTGTGTGTTGTCGTGTGTGTGTGTGTGTGTTGTCGGTGTGTGTGTGTGTGTGTTGTCGGTGTGTGTGTGTGTGTTGTCGGTGTGTGTGTGTGTGTGTGTCGGTGTGTGTGTGTGTGTTGTCGGTGTGTGTGTGTGTGTTGTCGGTGTGTGTGTGTGTGTGTTGTCGGTGTGTGTGTGTGTGTGTTGTCGTGTGTGTGTGTGTGTGTGTTGTCGGTGTGTGTGTGTGTGTGTGTTGTCGTGTGTGTGTGTTGTCGGTGTGTGTGTGTGTGTTGTCGGTGTGTGTGTGTGTGTGTGTTGTCGGTGTGTGTGTGTTGTCGTGTGTGTGTGTGTGTGTTGTCGGTGTGTGTGTGTGTGTGTGTGTGTGTGTGTGTGTGTGTGTGTGTTGTCGGTGTGTGTGTGTGTGTGTGTTGTCGGTGTGTGTGTGTGTGTGTTGTCGGTGTGTGTGTGTGTTGTCGGTGTGTGTGTGTTGTCGGTGTGTGTGTGTGTGTGTGTTGTCGTGTGTGTGTGTGTGTGTTGTCGGTGTGTGTGTGTGTGTGTGTGTCGTGTGTGTGTGTGTGTGTGTTCGGTGTGTGTGTGTGTGTTGTCGGTGTGTGTGTGTGTGTGTTGTCGGTGTGTGTGTGTGTTGTGGTGTGTGTGTGTGTGTGTTGTCGGTGTGTGTGTGTGTGTGTTGTCGTGTGTGTGTGTGTGTGTGTTGTCGGTGTGTGTGTGTGTGTGTGTGTGTGTGTGTGTGTGTGTTGTCGGTGTGTGTGTGTGTGTTGTCGGTGTGTGTGTGTGTGTGTGTTGTCGGTGTGTGTGTGTGTGTGTGTGTTGTCGGTGTGTGTGTGTGTGTGTTGTCGGTGTGTGTGTGTGTGTGTTGTCGGTGTGTGTGTGTGTGTTGTGGTTTTGTGTGTGTGTGTGTGTGTTGTCGGTGTGTGTGTGTGTGTTGTCGGTGTGTGTGTGTGTGTGTTGTCGGTGTGTGTGTGTGTTGTCGGTGTGTGTGTGTGTGTGTGTGTGTGTCGGTGTGTGTGTGTGTGTTGTCGGTGTGTGTGTGTGTGTGTGTTGTCGGTGTGTTTGTGTGTGTGTGTTGTCGGTGTGTGTGTGTGTGTTGTCGTGTTTGTGTGTGTGTGTGTGTGTGTGTGTGTTGTCGGTGTGTGTGTGTGTTGTCGGTGTGTGTGTGTGTGTGTGTGTGTGTGTGTGTGTGTGTTGTCGGTGTGTGTGTGTGTGTGTTGTCGGTGTGTGTGTGTGTGTTGTCGGTGTGTGTGTGTTGTCGGTGTGTGTGTGTGTGTGTTGTCGGTGTGTGTGTGTGTGTGTTGTCGGTGTGTGTGTGTGTGTGTGTTGTCGTGTGTGTGTGTGTGTGTGTTGTGTGTGTGTGTGTTGTCGGTGTGTGTGTGTGTGTGTCGGTGTGTGTGTGTGTGTGTTGTCGGTGTGTGTGTGTGTGTGTGTGTGTGTGTGTGTGTGTGTGTGTTGTCGGTGTGTGTGTGTGTGTGTTGTCGGTGTGTGTGTGTGTGTGTGTGTGTGTTGTCGGTGTGTGTGTGTGTGTTGTCGGTGTGTGTGTGTGTGTGTTGTCGGTGTGTGTGTGTGTGTGTGTTGTCGGTGTGTGTGTGTGTGTTGTCGGTGTGTGTGTGTGTGTGTTGTCGGTGTGTGTGTGTGTGTGTTGTCGGTGTGTGTGTGTGTGTGTGTGTGTGTGTTGTCGGTGTGTGTGTGTGTGTGTTGTCGTGTGTGTGTGTGTGTGTGTGTGTGTTGTCGGTGTGTGTGTGTGTGTGTTGTCGGTGTGTGTGTGTTTGTGTGTTGTCGGTGTGTGTGTGTGTGTGTTGTCGGTGTGTGTGTGTGTGTTGTCGGTGTGTGTGTGTGTGTGTTGTCGGTGTGTGTGTGTGTGTGTGTTGTCGGTGTGTGTGTGTGTGTTGCCGGTGTGTGTGTGTGTGTTGTCGGTGTGTGTGTGTGTGTGTTGTCGGTGTGTGTGTGTGTGTGTTGTCGGTGTGTGTGTGTGTGTTGTCGGTGTGTGTGTGTGTGTGTTGTCGGTGTGTGTGTGTGTGTGTTGTCGGTGTGTGTGTGTGTGTGTGTTGTCGGTGTGTGTGTGTGTGTTGTCGGTGTGTGTGTGTGTGTTGTCGGTGTGTGTGTGTGTGTGTTGTCGGTGTGTGTGTGTGTGTGTTGTCGGTGTGTGTGTGTGTTTGTGTTGTCGGTGTGTGTGTGTGTGTGTTGTCGGTGTGTGTGTGTGTGTGTTGTCGGTGTGTGTGTGTGTGTGTTGTCGGTGTGTGTGTGTGTGTTGTTGGTGTGTGTGTGTGTGTGTGTTGTCGGTGTGTGTGTGTGTGTTGTCGGTGTGTGTGTGTGTGTGTTGTCGGTGTGTGTGTGTGTGTGTGTGTTGTCGGTGTGTGTGTGTTGTCGGTGTGTGTGTGTGTGTCGGTGTGTGTGTGTGTGTGTTGTCGGTGTGTGTGTGTGTGTGTGTGTGTGTCGGTGTGTGTGTGTGTGTGTGTGTTGTCGG
Source organism: Salmo salar (assembly GCF_965601325.2). Lineage (NCBI taxonomy): Eukaryota > Metazoa > Chordata > Actinopteri > Salmoniformes > Salmonidae > Salmo > Salmo salar. The sequence continues at coordinate 215,391 of NW_027675368.1, forward strand.
TGTGTGTGTGTGTGTGTTGTCGGTGTGTGTGTGTGTGTGTGTGTGTGTGTGTGTGTGTGTGTGTGTGTGTGTGTGTGTGTGTTGTCGTGTGTGTGTGTGTGTGTTGTCGGTGTGTGTGTGTGTGTTGTCGGTGTGTGTGTGTGTGTGTTGTCGGTGTGTGTGTGTCGTGTGTGTGTGTGTGTGTGTGTGTGTTGTCGTGTGTGTGTGTGTGTTGTCGGTGTGTGTGTGTGTGTTGTCGGTGTGTGTGTGTGTGTGTTGTCGGTGGTGTGTGTGTGTGTGTGTTGTCGGTGTGTGTGTGTGTGTGTGTGTGTGTGTGTGTGTGTGTTGTTGGTGTGTGTGTGTGTGTGTGTGTGTGTGTGTTGTCGGTGTGTGTGTTGTCGGTGTGTGTGTGTGTGTGTGTGTGTCGGTGTGTGTGTGTTGTCGGTGTGTGTGTGTGTGTTGTCGGTGTGTGTGTGTGTGTGTGTGTGTGTGTCGGTGTGTGTGTGTGTGTGTTGTCGGTGTGTGTGTGTGTGTGTTGTCGTGTGTGTGTGTGTGTGTGTGTGTTGTCGGTGTGTGTGTGTGTGTGTGTGTTCGGTGTGTGTGTGTGTGTGTGTTGTCGGTGTGTGTGTGTGTTGTCGGTGTGTGTGTGTGCGTGTTGTCGGTGTGTGTGTGTGTGTTGCTGGTTTTTGTGTGTGTGTGTGTTGTCGATGTGTGTGTGTGTGTTGTCGGTGTGTGTGTGTGTGTGTTGTGTGTGTGTGTGTTGTCGGTGTGTGTGTGTGTTGTCGGTGTGTGTGTGTGTGTTGTCGGTGTGTGTGTGTGTGTGTTGTCGGTGTGTGTGTGTGTGTGTTGTCGGTGTGTGTGTGTGTGTGTTGTCGGTGTGTGTGTGTGTGTGTTGTCGGTGTGTGTGTGTGTGTGTTGTCGGTGTGTGTGTGTGTGTGTTGTCGGTGTGTGTGTGTGTGTTGTCGTGTGTGTGTGTGTGTGTTGTCGGTGTGTGTGTGTGTGTGTTGTGTGTGTGTGTGTTGTCGGTGTGTGTGTGTGTTGTCGGTGTGTGTGTGTGTGTGTGTTGTCGGTGTGTGTGTGTGTGTGTGGTGTGTGTGTGTGTGTGTTGTCGGTGTGTGTGTGTGTGTTGTCGGTGTGTGTGTGTGTGTGTGTGTGTGTGTGTGTTGTCGGTGTGTGTGTGTGTGTTGTCGGTGTGTGTGTGTGTGTTGTCGGTGTGTGTGTGTGTGTGTTGTCGGTGTGTGTGTGTGTGTGTGTTGTCGGTGTGTGTGTGTGTGTTGTCGGTGTGTGTGTGTGTGTGTTGTCGGTGTGTGTGTGTGTGTGTTGTCGGTGTGTCTGTGTGTGTGTGTGTGTGTGTTGTCGGTGTGTGTGTGTGTGTGTTGTCGGTGTGTGTGTGTGTGTGTGTGTTGTCGGTGTGTGTGTGTGTTTATGTGTTGTCGGTGTGTGTGTGTGTGTGTTGTCGGTGTGTGTGTGTGTGTTGTCGGTGTGTGTGTGTGTGTGTTGTCGGTGTGTGTGTGTGTGTTGTTGGTGTGTGTGTGTGTGTGTGTTATCGGTGTGTGTGTGTGTGTTGTCGGTGTGTGTGTGTGTGTGTTGTCGGTTTGTGTGTGTGTGTGTGTGTGTTGTCGGTGTGTGTGTGTTGTCGGTGTGTGTGTGTTGTCGGTGTGTGTGTGTGTGTGTGTTGTCGGTGTGTGTGTGTGTGTGTGTGTGTTGTCGGTGTGTGTGTGTGTGTGTGTGTTGTTGATGTGTGTGTGTGTGTGTTGTCGGTGTGTGTGTGTGTGTGTGTGTGTGTGTTGTCGGTGTGTGTGTGTGTGTTGTGTGTGTGTGTTGTCGGTGTGTGTGTGTGTTGTCGGTGTGTGTGTGTGTGTTGTCAGTGTGTGTGTGTGTGTGTTGTGTGTGTGTGTCGTCGGTGTGTGTGTGTGTGTTGTCGGTGTGTGTGTGTGTGTGTGTTGTCGGTGTGTGTGTGTGTGTTGTCGGTGTGTGTGTGTGTGTGTTGTCGGTGTGTGTGTGTGTGTGTGTGTGTTGTCAGTGTGTGTGTGTGTGTGTGTGTGTGTGTGTGTGTGTGTTGTTGGTGTGTGTGTGTGTGTTGTGTGTGTGTGTGTTGTCGGTGTGTGTGTTGTCCGAGTGTGTGTGTGTGTGTGTGTTGTCGGTGTGTGTGTGTTGTCGGTGTGTGTGTGTGTGTTGTCGGTGTGTGTGTGTGTGTGTTGTCGGTGTGTGTGTGTGTGTGTGTGTTGTCAGTGTGTGTGTGTGTGTGTGTGTGTTGTCGGTGTGTGTGTGTGTGTGTGTTTTCGGTGTGTGTGTGTGTGTGTGTGTTGTCGGTGTGTGTGTGTGTTGTCGGTGTGTGTGTGTGTGTGTTGTCGATGTGTGTGTGTGTGTTGTCGGTGTGTGTGTGTGTGTGTGTGTGTGTTGTCGGTGTGTGTGTGTGTGTGTGTTGTCGGTGTGTTTGTGTGTGTGTGTTGTCGGTGTGTGTGTGTGTGTTGTCAGTGTTTGTGTGTGTGTGTTGTGTGTGTGTGTGTTGTCGGTGTGTGTGTGTGTTGTCGGTGTGTGTGTGTGTGTTGTCGGTGTGTGTGTGTGTGTGTTGTCGGTGTGTGTGTGTGTGTGTTGTCGGTGTGTGTGTGTGTGTGTTGTCGGTGTGTGTGTGTGTGTGTTGTCGGTGTGTGTGTGTGTGTGTTGTCGGTGTGTGTGTGTGTGTGTTGTCGGTGTGTGTGTGTGTGTGTTGTCGGTGTGTGTGTGTGTGTGTTGTCGGTGTGTGTGTGTGTGTGTTGTGTGTGTGTGTGTTGTCGGTGTGTGTGTGTTGTCGGTGTGTGTGTGTGTGTGTTGTCGGTGTGTGTGTGTGTGTGTGTGTGGTGTGTGTGTGTGTGTGTTGTCGGTGTGTGTGTGTGTGTTGTCGGTGTGTGTGTGTGTGTGTGTGTGTGTGTGTTGTCGGTGTGTGTGTGTGTGTTGTCGGTGTGTGTGTGTGTGTTGTCGGTGTGTGTGTGTGTGTGTTGTCGGTGTGTGTGTGTGTGTGTGTTGTCGGTGTGTGTGTGTGTGTTGTCGGTGTGTGTGTGTGTGTGTTGTCGGTGTGTGTGTGTGTGTGTTGTCGGTGTGTCTGTGTGTGTGTGTGTGTGTGTTGTCGGTGTGTGTGTGTGTGTGTTGTCGGTGTGTGTGTGTGTTTATGTGTTGTCGGTGTGTGTGTGTGTTGTCGGTGTGTGTGTGTGTGTTGTCGGTGTGTGTGTGTGTTGTCGGTGTGTGTGTGTGTGTGTTGTCGGTGTGTGTGTGTGTGTGTGTGTGTGTGTGTGTGTGTGTTGTCGGTGTGTGTGTGTGTGTTGTCGGTGTGTGTGTGTGTGTGTGTGTGTGTGTGTTGTCGGTGTGTGTGTGTGTGTTGTCGGTGTGTGTGTGTGTGTTGTCGGTGTGTGTGTGTGTGTGTTGTCGGTGTGTGTGTGTGTGTGTGTTGTCGGTGTGTGTGTGTGTGTTGTCGGTGTGTGTGTGTGTGTGTTGTCGGTGTGTGTGTGTGTGTGTTGTCGGTGTGTCTGTGTGTGTGTGTGTGTGTGTTGTCGGTGTGTGTGTGTGTGTGTTGTCGGTGTGTGTGTGTGTTTATGTGTTGTCGGTGTGTGTGTGTGTGTGTTGTCGGTGTGTGTGTGTGTTTATGTGTTGTCGGTGTGTGTGTGTGTGTGTTGTCGGTGTGTGTGTGTGTGTTGTCGGTGTGTGTGTGTGTGTGTTGTCGGTGTGTGTGTGTGTGTGTGTTGTCGGTGTGTGTGTGTGTGTTGCCGGTGTGTGTGTGTGTTGTCGGTGTGTGTGTGTGTGTGTTGTCGGTGTGTGTGTGTGTGTGTGTGTTGTCGGTGTGTGTGTGTGTGTTGTCGGTGTGTGTGTGTTTGTGTTGTCGGTGTGTGTGTGTGTGTTGTCGGTGTGTGTGTGTGTGTGTGTGTGTTGTCGGTGTGTGTGTGTGTGTTGTCGGTGTGTGTGTGTGTGTTGTCGGTGTGTGTGTGTGTTTATGTGTTGTCGGTGTGTGTGTGTGTGTGTTGTCGGTGTGTGTGTGTGTTTATGTGTTGTCGGTGTGTGTGTGTGTGTGTTGTCGGTGTGTGTGTGTGTGTTGTCGGTGTGTGTGTGTGTGTGTTGTCGGTGTGTGTGTGTGTGTTGTTGGTGTGTGTGTGTGTGTGTGTTATCGGTGTGTGTGTGTGTGTTGTCGGTGTGTGTGTGTGTGTGTTGTCGGTTTGTGTGTGTGTGTGTGTGTTGTCGGTGTGTGTGTGTTGTCGGTGTGTGTGTGTTGTCGGTGTGTGTGTGTGTGTGTGTTGTCGGTGTGTGTGTGTTGTCAGTGTGTGTGTGTGTGTGTTGTCGGTGTGTGTGTGTGTGTGTGTGTGTTGTCGGTGTGTGTGTGTGTGTGTGTTGTCGGTGTGTGTGTGTGTGTGTGTTTTCGGTGTGTGTGTGTGTGTGTTGTCGGTGTGTGTGTGTGTTGTCGGTGTGTGTGTGTTGTCGGTGTGTGTGTGTGTTTATGTGTTGTCGGTGTGTGTGTGTGTGTGTTGTCGGTGTGTGTGTGTGTGTGTGTTGTCGGTGTGTGTGTGTGTGTGTTGTCGGTGTGTGTGTGTGTGTGTGTTGTTGGTGTGTGTGTGTGTGTGTGTTATCGGTGTGTGTGTGTGTGTGTTGTCGGTGTGTGTGTGTGTGTGTTGTCGGTTTGTGTGTGTGTGTGTGTGTTGTCGGTGTGTGTGTGTGTGTGTGTGTGTTGTCAGTGTGTCGGTGTGTGTGTTGTCGGTGTGTGTGTGTGTGTGTGTTGTCGGTGTGTGTGTGTGTGTGTGTTGTCGGTGTGTGTGTGTGTGTTTTCGGTGTGTGTGTGTGTGTGTTGTCGGTGTGTGTGTGTGTTGTCGGTGTGTGTGTGTTGTCGGTGTGTGTGTGTGTGTTGTCGGTGTGTGTGTGTGTGTGTTGTCGGTGTGTGTGTGTGTGTCTGTTGTCGGTGTGTGTGTGTGTGTTGTCGGTGTGTGTGTGTGTTGTCGGTGTGTGTGTGTGTGTTGTCGGTGTGTGTGTGTGTGTGTTGTCGGTGTGTGTGTGTGTGTGTTGTGTGTGTGTGTGTTGTCGGTGTGTGTGTGTGTGTGTTGTCGGTGTGTGTGTGTGTGTGTGTGTTGTCGGTGTGTGTGTGTTATCAGTGTGTGTGTGTGTGTGTGTGTGTGTTGTCGGTGTGTGTGTGTGTGTTGTCGGTGTGTGTGTGTGTGTGTGTTGTCGGTGTGTGTGTTTGTGTGTGTGTGTTGTCGGTGTGTGTGTGTGTGTGTGTGTTGTCGGTGTGTGTGTGTGTGTGTTGTCGGTGTGTGTGTGTGTGTTGCTGGTTTTTGTGTGTGTGTGTGTGTTGTCGATGTGTGTGTGTGTGTTGTCGGTGTGTGTGTGTGTGTGTTGTCGGTGTGTGTGTGTGTTGTCGGTGTGTGTGTGTGTGTGTGTGTGTTGTCGGTGTGTGTGTGTGTGTTGTCGGTGTGTGTGTGTGTGTGTGTTGTCGGTGTGTTTGTGTGTGTGTGTTGTCGGTGTGTGTGTGTGTGTTGTCAGTGTTTGTGTGTGTGTGTTGTGTGTGTGTGTGTTGTCGGTGTGTGTGTGTGTTGTAGTTGTGTGTGTGTGTGTTGTCGGTGTGTGTGTGTGTGTGTGTTGTCGGTGTGTGTGTGTGTGTGTTGTCGGTGTGTGTGTGTGTGTGTTGTCGGTGTGTGTGTGTTGTCGGTGTGTGTGTGTGTGTGTTGTCGGTGTGTGTGTGTGTGTGTTGTCGGTGTGTGTGTGTGTGTTGTCGGTGTGTGTGTGTGTGTGTTGTCGGTGTGTGTGTGTGTGTGTTGTGTGTGTGTGTGTTGTCAGTGTGTGTGTGTGTTGTCGGTGTGTGTGTGTGTGTGTTGTCGGTGTGTGTGTGTGTGTGTGTGTGTGTGTGTGTGTGTGTGTTGTCGGTGTGTGTGTGTGTGTGTTGTCGGTGTGTGTGTGTGTGTGTGTGTTGTCGGTGTGTGTGTGTGTGTGTTGTCGGTGTGTGTGTGTGTGTGTGTGTTGTCGGTGTGTGTGTGTGTTTATGTGTTGTCGGTGTGTGTGTGTGTGTGTTGTCGGTGTGTGTGTGTGTGTGTGTCGGTGTGTGTGTGTGTGTGTTGTCGGTGTGTGTGTGTGTGTTGTTGGTGTGTGTGTGTGTGTGTGTTATCGGTGTGTGTGTGTGTGTTGTCGGTGTGTGTGTGTGTGTGTTGTCGGTTTGTGTGTGTGTGTGTGTGTGTTGTCGGTGTGTGTGTGTTGTCGGTGTGTGTGTGTTGTCGGTGTGTGTGTGTGTGTGTGTTGTCGGTGTGTGTGTGTGTGTGTGTGTGTTGTCGGTGTGTGTGTGTGTGTGTGTGTTGTTGATGTGTGTGTGTGTGTGTTGTCGGTGTGTGTGTGTGTGTGTGTGTGTGTGTTGTCGGTGTGTGTGTGTGTGTTGTGTGTGTGTGTTGTCGGTGTGTGTGTGTGTTGTCGGTGTGTGTGTGTGTGTTGTCAGTGTGTGTGTGTGTGTTGTGTGTGTGTGTCGTCGGTGTGTGTGTGTGTGTTGTCGGTGTGTGTGTGTGTGTGTGTTGTCGGTGTGTGTGTGTGTGTTGTCGGTGTGTGTGTGTGTGTGTTGTCGGTGTGTGTGTGTGTGTGTGTGTGTTGTCAGTGTGTGTGTGTGTGTGTGTGTGTGTGTGTGTGTGTGTTGTTGGTGTGTGTGTGTGTGTTGTGTGTGTGTGTGTTGTCGGTGTGTGTGTTGTCCGAGTGTGTGTGTGTGTGTGTGTTGTCGGTGTGTGTGTGTTGTCGGTGTGTGTGTGTGTGTTGTCGGTGTGTGTGTGTGTGTGTTGTCGGTGTGTGTGTGTGTGTGTGTGTTGTCAGTGTGTGTGTGTGTGTGTGTGTGTTGTCGGTGTGTGTGTGTGTGTGTGTTTTCGGTGTGTGTGTGTGTGTGTGTGTTGTCGGTGTGTGTGTGTGTTGTCGGTGTGTGTGTGTGTGTGTTGTCGATGTGTGTGTGTGTGTTGTCGGTGTGTGTGTGTGTGTGTGTGTGTGTTGTCGGTGTGTGTGTGTGTGTGTGTGTTGTCGGTGTGTTTGTGTGTGTGTGTTGTCGGTGTGTGTGTGTGTGTTGTCAGTGTTTGTGTGTGTGTGTTGTGTGTGTGTGTGTTGTCGGTGTGTGTGTGTGTTGTCGGTGTGTGTGTGTGTGTTGTCGGTGTGTGTGTGTGTGTGTTGTCGGTGTGTGTGTGTGTGTGTTGTCGGTGTGTGTGTGTGTGTGTTGTCGGTGTGTGTGTGTGTGTGTTGTCGGTGTGTGTGTGTGTGTGTTGTCGGTGTGTGTGTGTGTGTGTTGTCGGTGTGTGTGTGTGTGTGTTGTCGGTGTGTGTGTGTGTGTGTTGTCGGTGTGTGTGTGTGTGTGTTGTGTGTGTGTGTGTTGTCGGTGTGTGTGTGTTGTCGGTGTGTGTGTGTGTGTGTTGTCGGTGTGTGTGTGTGTGTGTGTGTGTGTGTGTGTGTGTGTTGTCGGTGTGTGTGTGTGTGTTGTCGGTGTGTGTGTGTGTGTGTGTGTGTGTGTGTTGTCGGTGTGTGTGTGTGTGTTGTCGGTGTGTGTGTGTGTGTTGTCGGTGTGTGTGTGTGTGTGTTGTCGGTGTGTGTGTGTGTGTGTGTTGTCGGTGTGTGTGTGTGTGTTGTCGGTGTGTGTGTGTGTGTGTTGTCGGTGTGTGTGTGTGTGTGTTGTCGGTGTGTCTGTGTGTGTGTGTGTGTGTGTTGTCGGTGTGTGTGTGTGTGTGTTGTCGGTGTGTGTGTGTGTTTATGTGTTGTCGGTGTGTGTGTGTGTTGTCGGTGTGTGTGTGTGTGTTGTCGGTGTGTGTGTGTGTTGTCGGTGTGTGTGTGTGTGTGTTGTCGGTGTGTGTGTGTGTGTGTGTGTGTGTGTGTGTGTGTGTTGTCGGTGTGTGTGTGTGTGTTGTCGGTGTGTGTGTGTGTGTGTGTGTGTGTGTGTGTTGTCGGTGTGTGTGTGTGTGTTGTCGGTGTGTGTGTGTGTGTTGTCGGTGTGTGTGTGTGTGTGTTGTCGGTGTGTGTGTGTGTGTGTGTTGTCGGTGTGTGTGTGTGTGTTGTCGGTGTGTGTGTGTGTGTGTTGTCGGTGTGTGTGTGTGTGTGTTGTCGGTGTGTCTGTGTGTGTGTGTGTGTGTGTTGTCGGTGTGTGTGTGTGTGTGTTGTCGGTGTGTGTGTGTGTTTATGTGTTGTCGGTGTGTGTGTGTGTGTGTTGTCGGTGTGTGTGTGTGTTTATGTGTTGTCGGTGTGTGTGTGTGTGTGTTGTCGGTGTGTGTGTGTGTGTTGTCGGTGTGTGTGTGTGTGTGTTGTCGGTGTGTGTGTGTGTGTGTGTTGTCGGTGTGTGTGTGTGTGTTGCCGGTGTGTGTGTGTGTGTTGTCGGTGTGTGTGTGTGTGTGTTGTCGGTGTGTGTGTGTGTGTGTGTGTTGTCGGTGTGTGTGTGTGTGTTGTCGGTGTGTGTGTGTTTGTGTTGTCGGTGTGTGTGTGTGTGTTGTCGGTGTGTGTGTGTGTGTGTGTGTGTTGTCGGTGTGTGTGTGTGTGTTGTCGGTGTGTGTGTGTGTGTTGTCGGTGTGTGTGTGTGTTTATGTGTTGTCGGTGTGTGTGTGTGTGTGTTGTCGGTGTGTGTGTGTGTTTATGTGTTGTCGGTGTGTGTGTGTGTGTGTTGTCGGTGTGTGTGTGTGTGTTGTCGGTGTGTGTGTGTGTGTGTTGTCGGTGTGTGTGTGTGTGTTGTTGGTGTGTGTGTGTGTGTGTGTTATCGGTGTGTGTGTGTGTGTTGTCGGTGTGTGTGTGTGTGTGTTGTCGGTTTGTGTGTGTGTGTGTGTGTTGTCGGTGTGTGTGTGTTGTCGGTGTGTGTGTGTTGTCGGTGTGTGTGTGTGTGTGTGTTGTCGGTGTGTGTGTGTTGTCAGTGTGTGTGTGTGTGTGTTGTCGGTGTGTGTGTGTGTGTGTGTGTGTTGTCGGTGTGTGTGTGTGTGTGTGTTGTCGGTGTGTGTGTGTGTGTGTGTTTTCGGTGTGTGTGTGTGTGTGTTGTCGGTGTGTGTGTGTGTTGTCGGTGTGTGTGTGTTGTCGGTGTGTGTGTGTGTTTATGTGTTGTCGGTGTGTGTGTGTGTGTGTTGTCGGTGTGTGTGTGTGTGTGTGTTGTCGGTGTGTGTGTGTGTGTGTTGTCGGTGTGTGTGTGTGTGTGTGTTGTTGGTGTGTGTGTGTGTGTGTGTTATCGGTGTGTGTGTGTGTGTGTTGTCGGTGTGTGTGTGTGTGTGTTGTCGGTTTGTGTGTGTGTGTGTGTGTTGTCGGTGTGTGTGTGTGTGTGTGTGTGTTGTCAGTGTGTCGGTGTGTGTGTTGTCGGTGTGTGTGTGTGTGTGTGTTGTCGGTGTGTGTGTGTGTGTGTGTTGTCGGTGTGTGTGTGTGTGTTTTCGGTGTGTGTGTGTGTGTGTTGTCGGTGTGTGTGTGTGTTGTCGGTGTGTGTGTGTTGTCGGTGTGTGTGTGTGTGTTGTCGGTGTGTGTGTGTGTGTGTTGTCGGTGTGTGTGTGTGTGTCTGTTGTCGGTGTGTGTGTGTGTGTTGTCGGTGTGTGTGTGTGTTGTCGGTGTGTGTGTGTGTGTTGTCGGTGTGTGTGTGTGTGTGTTGTCGGTGTGTGTGTGTGTGTGTTGTGTGTGTGTGTGTTGTCGGTGTGTGTGTGTGTGTGTTGTCGGTGTGTGTGTGTGTGTGTGTGTTGTCGGTGTGTGTGTGTTATCAGTGTGTGTGTGTGTGTGTGTGTGTGTTGTCGGTGTGTGTGTGTGTGTTGTCGGTGTGTGTGTGTGTGTGTGTTGTCGGTGTGTGTGTTTGTGTGTGTGTGTTGTCGGTGTGTGTGTGTGTGTGTGTGTTGTCGGTGTGTGTGTGTGTGTGTTGTCGGTGTGTGTGTGTGTGTTGCTGGTTTTTGTGTGTGTGTGTGTGTTGTCGATGTGTGTGTGTGTGTTGTCGGTGTGTGTGTGTGTGTGTTGTCGGTGTGTGTGTGTGTTGTCGGTGTGTGTGTGTGTGTGTGTTGTCGGTGTGTGTGTGTGTGTTGTCGGTGTGTGTGTGTGTGTGTGTTGTCGGTGTGTTTGTGTGTGTGTGTTGTCGGTGTGTGTGTGTGTGTTGTCAGTGTTTGTGTGTGTGTGTTGTGTGTGTGTGTGTTGTCGGTGTGTGTGTGTGTTGTAGTTGTGTGTGTGTGTGTTGTCGGTGTGTGTGTGTGTGTGTGTTGTCGGTGTGTGTGTGTGTGTGTTGTCGGTGTGTGTGTGTGTGTGTTGTCGGTGTGTGTGTGTTGTCGGTGTGTGTGTGTGTGTGTTGTCGGTGTGTGTGTGTGTGTGTTGTCGGTGTGTGTGTGTGTGTTGTCGGTGTGTGTGTGTGTGTGTTGTCGGTGTGTGTGTGTGTGTGTTGTGTGTGTGTGTGTTGTCAGTGTGTGTGTGTGTTGTCGGTGTGTGTGTGTGTGTGTTGTCGGTGTGTGTGTGTGTGTGTGTGTGTGTGTGTGTGTGTGTGTGTGTGTTGTCGGTGTGTGTGTGTGTGTGTTGTCGGTGTGTGTGTGTGTGTTGTCGGTGTGTGTGTGTGTGTTGTCGGTGTGTGTGTGTATGTGTTGTCGGTGTGTGTGTGTGTGTGTGTTGTCGGTGTGTGTGTGTGTGTTGTCGGTGTGTGTGTGTGTTGTCGGTGTGTGTGTGTGTGTGTTGTCGGTGTGTCTGTGTGTGTGTGTGTGTGTGTTGTCGTTGTGTGTGTGTGTGTGTTGTCGGTGTGTGTGTGTGTTTATGTGTTGTCGGTGTGTGTGTGTGTGTGTTGTCGGTGTGTGTGTGTGTTTATGTGTTGTCGGTGTGTGTGTGTGTGTGTTGTCGGTGTGTGTGTGTGTGTTGTCGGTGTGTGTGTGTGTGTGTTGTCGGTGTGTGTGTGTGTGTGTGTTGTCGGTGTCTGTGTGTGTGTTGCCGGTGTGTGTGTGTGTTTTCGGTGTGTGTGTGTGTTGTCGGTGTGTGTGTGTGTGTGTTGTCGGTGTGTGTGTGTGTGTTGTCGGTGTGTGTGTGTTTGTGCTGTCGGTGTGTGTGTGTGTGTGTTGTCGGTGTGTGTGTGTGTGTGTGTGTGTGTTGTCGGTGTGTGTGTGTGTGTTGTCGGTGTGTGTGTGTGTGTTGTCGGTGTGTGTGTGTGTTTATGTGTTGTCGGTGTGTGTGTGTGTGTGTTGTCGGTGTGTGTGTGTGTTTATGTGTTGTCGGTGTGTGTGTGTGTGTGTGTTGTCGGTGTGTGTGTGTGTGTGTGTTGTCGGTGTGTGTGTGTGTGTGTTGTCGGTGTGTGTGTGTGTGTTGTTGGTGTGTGTGTGTGTGTGTGTTATCGGTGTGTGTGTGTGTGTTGTCGGTGTGTGTGTGTGTGTGTTGTCGGTTTGTGTGTGTGTGTGTGTGTGTTGTCGGTGTGTGTGTGTTGTCGGTGTGTGTGTGTTGTCGGTGTGTGTGTGTGTGTGTGTTGTCGGTGTGTGTGTGTGTGTGTGTGTGTTGTCGGTGTGTGTGTGTGTGTGTGTGTTGTCAGTGTGTGTGTGTGTGTGTTGTCGGTGTGTGTGTGTGTGTGTGTGTTGTCGGTGTGTGTGTGTGTGTTGTCGGTGTGTGTGTGTGTGTTTTCGGTGTGTGTGTGTGTGTGTTGTCGGTGTGTGTGTGTGTTGTCGGTGTGTGTGTGTTGTCGGTGTGTGTGTGTGTTTATGTGTTGTCGGTGTGTGTGTGTGTGTGTTGTCGGTGTGTGTGTGTGTGTGTGTTGTCGGTGTGTGTGTGTGTGTGTTGTCGGTGTGTGTGTGTGTGTGTGTTGTTGGTGTGTGTGTGTGTGTGTGTGTGTTATCGGTGTGTGTGTGTGTGTGTTGTCGGTGTGTGTGTGTGTGTGTTGTCGGTTTGTGTGTGTGTGTGTGTGTTGTCGGTGTGTGTGTGTGTGTGTGTGTGTTGTCAGTGTGTCGGTGTGTGTGTTGTCGGTGTGTGTGTGTGTGTGTGTGTTGTCGGTGTGTGTGTGTGTGTGTGTTGTCGGTGTGTGTGTGTGTGTTTTCGGTGTGTGTGTGTGTGTGTTGTCGGTGTGTGTGTGTGTTGTCGGTGTGTGTGTGTTGTCGGTGTGTGTGTGTGTGTGTTGTCGGTGTGTGTGTGTGTGTGTTGTCGGTGTGTGTGTGTGTGTCTGTTGTCGGTGTGTGTGTGTGTGTGTTGTCGGTGTGTGTGTGTGTTGTCGGTGT
>NW_027675368.1:235000-260000 GCF_965601325.2 Salmo salar
GTCGGTGTGTGTGTGTTTATGTGTTTTCGGTGTGTGTGTGTGTGTGTTGTCGGTGTGTGTGTGTGTGTTGTCGGTGTGTGTGTGTGTGTTGTCGGTGTGTGTGTGTGTTGTCGTGTGTGTGTGTGTGTGTGTGTGTGTGTGTGTGTTGTCGGTGTGTGTGTGTGTTGTCGGTGTGTGTGTGTGTGTTGTCGGTGTGTGTGTGTGTTGTCGGTGTGTGTGTGTGTGTGTTGTCAGTGTGTGTGTGTGTGTGTGTGTGTTGTGTGTGTGTGTGTGTTGTCGGTGTGTGTGTGTGTTGTCGGTGTGTGTGTGTGTGTTGTCAGTGTGTGTGTGTGTGTGTTGTGTGTGTGTGTGTTGTCGGTGTGTGTGTGTGTGTTGTCGGTGTGTGTGTGTGTGTTGTCGGTGTGTGTGTGTGTGTGTTGTCGGTGTGTGTGTGTGTGTGTTGTCGGTGTGTGTGTGTGTGTGTTGTCGGTGTGTGTGTGTGTGTGTTGTCGGTGTGTGTGTGTGTGTTGTCGGTGTGTGTGTGTGTGTGTGTGTTGTCGGTGTGTGTGTGTGTGTTGTGTGTGTGTGTGTTGTCGGTGTGTGTGTGTGTGTGTGTGTGTGTGTGTGTGTGTGTGTGTGTGTTGTCGGTGTGTGTGTGTGTGTTGTCGGTGTGTGTGTGTGTGTGTTGTCGGTGTGTGTGTGTTGTCGGTGTGTGTGTGTGTGTGTTGTCGGTGTGTGTGTGTGTGTGTTGTCGGTGTGTGTGTGTGTGTTGTCGGTGTGTGTGTGTGTGTGTTGTCGGTGTGTGTGTGTGTGTGTTGTCGGTGTGTGTGTGTGTGTGTGTGTGTGTGTGTGTGTTGTCGGTGTGTGTGTGTGTGTTGTGGTGTGTGTGTGTTGTCGGTGTGTGTGTTGTCCGAGTGTGTGTGTGTGTGTGTGTGTTGTCGGTGTGTGTGTGTTGTCGGTGTGTGTGTGTGTGTGTGTTGTCGGTGTGTGTGTGTGTGTGTGTGTGTTGTCAGTGTGTGTGTGTGTGTGTTGTCGGTGTGTGTGTGTGTGTGTGTGTGTGTGTGTGTGTGTGTTGTCAGTGTGTGTGTGTGTGTGTGTGTGTGTGTTGTCGGGTGTGTGTGTGTGTGTGTTGTCGGTGTGTGTGTGTGTGTGTGTGTTGTCGGTGTGTGTGTGTGTTGTCGGTGTGTGTGTGTGTGTGTTGTCGGTGTGTGTGTGTGTGTTGCTGGTGTGTGTGTGTGTGTGTGTTGTCGGTGTGTGTGTGTGTGTTGTCGGTGTGTGTGTGGTGTGTGTGTGTGTGTGTTGTCGGTGTGTGTGTGTGTGTGTGTTGTCGGTGTGTTTGTGTGTGTGTGTTGTCGGTGTGTGTGTCTGTGTGTTGTCGGTGTGTGTGTGTGTTGTGTGCGTGTGTGTGTTGTCGGTGTGTGTGTGTGTTGTCGGTGTGTGTGTGTGTGTTGTCAGTGTTTGTGTGTGTGTGTTGTGTGTGTGTGTGTTGTCGGTGTGTGTGTGTGTTGTCGGTGTGTGTGTGTGTGTTGTCGGTGTGTGTGTGTGTGTGTTGTCGTGTGTGTGTGTGTGTGTGTTGTCGGTGTGTGTGTGTGTGTGTTGTCGGTGTGTGTGTGTGTTGTCGGTGTGTGTGTGTGTGTTGTCGGTGTGTGTGTGTGTGTGTGTGTGTTGTCGGTGTGTGTGTGTGTGTGTTGTGTGTGTGTGTTGTCGGTGTGTGTGTGTGTTGTCGGTGTGTGTGTGTGTGTTGTCGGTGTGTGTGTGTGTGTGTTGTCGGTGTGTGTGTGTGTGTGTTGTCGGTGTGTGTGTGTGTGTGTGTGTTGTCGGTGTGTGTGTGTCTTGTCGGTGTGTGTGTGTGTGTTGTCGGTGTGTGTGTGTGTGTTGCTGGTTTGTTGTGTGTGTGTGTGTGTGTGTGTGTGTTGTCGGTGTGTGTGTGTGTGTGTGTTGTCGGTGTGTTTGTGTGTGTGTGTTGTCGGTGTGTGTGTGTGTGTGTTGTCGGTGTGTGTGTGTGTTGTCGGTGTGTGTGTGTGTGTTGTCAGTGTTTGTGTGTGTGTGTTGTGTGTGTGTGTGTTGTCGGTGTGTGTGTGTGTTGTCGGTGTGTGTGTGTGTGTTGTCGGTGTGTGTGTGTGTGTGTTGTCGGTGTGTGTGTGTGTGTGTTGTCGGTGTGTGTGTGTGTGTGTTGTCGGTGTGTGTGTGTTGTCGGTGTGTGTGTGTGTGTGTTGTCGGTGTGTGTGTGTGTGTGTTGTCGGTGTGTGTATGTGTGTGTTTTGTTTGTGTGTGTGTTGTTGGTGTGTGTGTGTGTTGTCGGTGTGTGTGTGTGTGTGTTGTCGGTGTGTGTGTGTGTGTGTGTGTGTGTGTGTGTGTGTGTGTGTGTGTGTTGCCGGTGTGTGTGTGTGTGTTGTCGGTGTGTGTGTGTGTGTGTTGTCGGTGTGTGTGTGTGTGTTGTCGGTGTGTGTGTGTGTGTGTGTGTGTTGTCGGTGTGTGTGTGTGTTGTCGGTGTGTGTGTGTGTGTGTGTTGTCGGTGTGTGTGTGTGTGTGTTGTCGGTGTGTGTGTGTGTGTGTGTGTGTGTGTGTGTGTGTTGTCGGTGTGTGTGTGTGTGATTTTGTGTGTGTGTGTGTTGTCGGTGTGTGTGTGTGTTGTCGGTGTGTGTGTGTGTGTTGTCAGTGTGTGTGTGTGTGTTGTGTGTGTGTGTTGTCGGTGTGTGTGTGTGTGTTGTCGGTGTGTGTGTGTGTGTGTGTTGTCGGTGAGTGTGTGTGTGTTGTCGGTGTGTGTGTGTGTGTTGTCGGTGTGTGTGTGTGTGTGTGTTGTCAGTGTGTGTGTGTGTGTGTGTGTGTGTGTGTGTGTTGTCGGTGTGTGTGTGTGTGTTGTGTGTGTGTGTGTTGTCGGTGTGTGTGTGTTGTCGGTGTGTGTGTGTGTGTGTGTTGTCGGTGTGTGTGTGTGTGTGTGTGTGTGTGTTGTCGGTGTGTGTGTGTGTGTTGTCGGTGTGTGTGTGTGTGTGTGTTGTCAGTGTGTGTGTGTGTGTGTGTTGTCGGTGTGTGTGTGTGTGTGTTGTCGGTGTGTGTGTGTTGTCGGTGTGTGTGTGTGTGTGTTGTCGGTGTGTGTGTGTGTGTTGCTGGTTTTTGTGTGTGTGTGTTGTCGATGTGTGTGTGTGTGTTGTCGGTGTGTGTGTGTGTGTGTGTGTGTGTGTGTTGTCGGTGTGTGTGTGTGTGTGTGTTGTCGGTGTGTTTGTGTGTGTGTGTTGTCGGTGTGTGTGTCTGTGTGTTGTCGGTGTGTGTGTGTGTGTTGTGTGTGTGTGTGTGTGTTGTCGGTGTGTGTGTGTGTTGTCGGTGTGTGTGTGTGTGTTGTCAGTGTGTGTGTGTGTGTGTTGTGTGTGTGTGTGTTATCGGTGTGTGTGTGTGTGTTGTCGGTGTGTGTGTGTGTGTGTTGTCGGTGTGTGTGTGTGTGTTGTCGGTGTGTGTGTGTGTTGTCGGTGTGTGTGTGTGTGTTGTCAGTGTGTGTGTGTGTGTGTGTGTGTGTTTGTGTGTGTTGTTGGTGTGTGTGTGTGTTGTGTGTGTGTGTGTTGTCGGTGTGTGTGTTGTCCGAGTGTGTGTGTGTGTGTGTGTGTGTTGTCGGTGTGTGTGTGTTGTCGGTGTGTGTGTGTGTGTGTGTTGTCGGTGTGTGTGCTTGCGTGTGTGTGTGTGTTGTCGGTGTGTGTGTGTGTGTGTTGTCGGTGTGTGTGTGTGCGTGTGTGTTGTCAGTGTGTGTGTGTGTGTGTGTTGTCGGTGTGTGTGTGTGTGTGTTGTCGGTGTGTGTGTGTGTGTGTGTGTTGTCGGTGTGTGTGTGTGTTTTCGGTGTGTGTGTGTGTGTTGTCGGTGTGTGTGTGAGTGTTGCTGGTTTTTGTGTGTGTGTGTGTTGTCGATGTGTGTGTGTGTGTTGTCGGTGTGTGTGTGTGTTGTCGGTGTGTGTGTGTGTGTTGTCGGTGTGTGTGTGTGTGTTGCTGGTTTTTGTGTGTGTGTGTGTTGTCGATGTGTGTGTGTGTGTTGTCGGTGTGTGTGTGTGTGTGTGTGTGTGTTGTCGGTGTGTGTGTGTGTGTGTGTTGTCGGTGTGTTTGTGTGTGTGTGTTGTCGGTGTGTGTGTCTGTGTGTTGTCGGTGTGTGTGTGTGTGTTGTGTGTGTGTGTGTGTTGTCGGTGTGTGTGTGTGTGTGTGTGTTGTCGGTGTGTGTGTGTGTGTGTTGTCGGTGTGTGTGTGTGTGTGTTGTCGGTGTGTGTGTGTGTTGTCAGTGTGTGTGTGTGTGTGTGTGTTGTCGGTGTGTGTGTGTGTGTGTGTTGTCGGTGTGTGTGTGTGTGTGTGTGTTGTCGGTGTGTTTGTGTGTGTGTGTTGTCGGTGTGTGTGTCTGTGTGTTGTCGGTGTGTGTGTGTGTGTTGTGTGTGTGTGTGTTGTCGGTGTGTGTGTGTGTGTGTGTGTGTGTTGTCGGTGTGTGTGTGTGTTGTCGGTGTGTGTGTGTGTGTGTGTGTTGTCGGTGTGTGTGTGTGTGTGTGTGTGTTGTCGGTGTGTGTGTGTGTGTGTGTTGTCGGTGAGTGTGTGTGTGTGTGTTGTCAGTGTGTGTGAGTGTGTGTGTGTTGTCGGTGTGTGTGTGTGTGTTGTCGGTGTGTGTGTGTGTGTGTGTGTTGTCGGTGTGTGTGTGTTGTCGGTGTGTGTGTGTGTGTGTTGTCGGTGTGTGTGTGTGTTGTCAGTGTGTGTGTGTGTGTGTTGTCGGTGTGTGTGTGTTTATGTGTTTTCGGTGTGTGTGTGTGTGTGTTGTCGGTGTGTGTGTGTGTGTTGTCGGTGTGTGTGTGTGTGTGTTGTCGGTGTGTGTGTGTGTTGTCGGTGTGTGTGTGTGTGTGTGTGTGTGTGTGTGTTGTCGGTGTGTGTGTGTGTTGTCGGTGTGTGTGTGTGTGTTGTCGGTGTGTGTGTGTGTTGTCGGTGTGTGTGTGTGTGTGTTGTCAGTGTGTGTGTGTGTGTGTGTGTGTGTGCTGTCGGTGTGTATGTGTGTGTTGTGTGTGTGTGTGTTGTCGGTGTGTGTGTGTTGTTGGTGTGTGTGTGTGTGTGTGTTGTCGGTGTGTATGTGTGTGTGTGTGTGTGTGTGTTGTCGGTGTGTGTGTGTGTGTGTTGTCGGTGTGTGTGTGTGTGTGTGTGTGTTGTCAGTGTGTGTGTGTGTGTGTGTTGTCGGTGTGTGTGTGTGTGTGTTGTCGGTGTGTGTGTGTGTGTGTGTTGTCGGTGTGTGTGTGTTGTCGGTGTGTGTGTGTGTGTGTTGTCGGTGTGTGTGTGTGTGTTGCTGGTTTTTGTGTGTGTGTGTGTTGTCGATGTGTGTGTGTGTGTTGTCGGTGTGTGTGTGTGTGTGTGTGTGTGTTGTCGGTGTGTGTGTGTGTGTGTGTTGTCGGTGTGTTTGTGTGTGTGTGTTGTCGGTGTGTGTGTCTGTGTGTTGTCGGTGTGTGTGTGTGTGTTGTGTGTGTGTGTGTGTTGTCGGTGTGTGTGTGTGTTGTCGGTGTGTGTGTGTGTGTTGTCAGTGTGTGTGTGTGTTGTGTGTGTGTGTGTGTTGTCGGTGTGTGTGTGTGTGTTGTCGGTGTGTGTGTGTGTGTGTTGTCAGTGTGTGTGTGTGTTGTCAGTGTGTGTGTGTGTGTGTTGTCGGTGTGTGTGTGTTTATGTGTTTTCGGTGTGTGTGTGTGTGTGTTGTCGGTGTGTGTGTGTGTGTTGTCGGTGTGTGTGTGTGTGTGTTGTCGGTGTGTGTGTGTGTGTTGTCGGTGTGTGTGTGTGTTGTCGGTGTGTGTGTGTGTGTTGTGTGTGTGTGTGTTGTCGGTGTGTGTGTTGTCCGAGTGTGTGTGTGTGTGTGTGTGTGTGTAGTCGGTGTGTGTGTGTTGTCGGTGTGTGTGTGTGTGTGTGTGTGTTGTCGGTGTGTATGTGTGTGTGTGTGTGTGTGTGTTGTCGGTGTGTGTGTGTGTGTGTTGTCGGTGTGTGTGTGTGTGTGTGTGTGTGTGTGTTGTCAGTGTGTGTGTGTGTGTGTGTGTTGTCGGTGTGTGTGTGTGTGTGTTGTCGGTGTGTGTGTGTGTGTGTGTTGTCGGTGTGTGTGTGTTGTCGGTGTGTGTGTGTGTGTGTTGTCGGTGTGTGTGTGTGTGTTGCTGGTTTTTGTGTGTGTGTGTGTTGTCGATGTGTGTGTGTGTGTTGTCGGTGTGTGTGTGTGTGTGTGTGTTGTCGGTGTGTGTGTGTGTGTGTGTTGTCGGTGTGTTTGTGTGTGTGTGTTGTCGGTGTGTGTGTCTGTGTGTTGTCGGTGTGTGTGTGTGTGTTGTGTGTGTGTGTGTGTTGTCGGTGTGTGTGTGTGTTGTCGGTGTGTGTGTGTGTGTTGTCAGTGTGTGTGTGTGTGTGTTGTGTGTGTGTGTGTTGTCGGTGTGTGTGTGTGTGTTGTCGGTGTGTGTGTGTGTTTGTTGTCAGTGTGTGTGTGTGTGTGTGTGTGTGTGTGTGTGTGTGTGTTGTCGGTGTGTGTGTGTGTGTTGTGTGTGTGTGTGTTGTCGGTGTGTGTGTGTGTGTGTTGTCAGTGTGTGTGTGTGTGTGTGTGTTGTCGGTGTGTGTGTGTGTGTGTTGTCGGTGTGTGTGTGTGTGTGTGTTGTCGGTGTGTGTGTGTTGTCGGTGTGTGTGTGTGTGTGTTGTCGGTGTGTGTGTGTTGCTGGTTTTTGTGTGTGTGTGTGTTGTCGATGTGTGTGTGTGTGTTGTCGGTGTGTGTGTGTGTGTGTGTGTGTTGTCGGTGTGTGTGTGTGTGTTGTCGGTGTGTTTGTGTGTGTGTGTTGTCGGTGTGTGTGTCTGTGTGTTGTCGGTGTGTGTGTGTGTGTTGTGTGTGTGTGTGTGTTGTCGGTGTGTGTGTGTGTTGTCGGTGTGTGTGTGTGTGTTGTCAGTGTGTGTGTGTGTGTGTTGTGTGTGTGTGTGTTGTCGGTGTGTGTGTGTGTGTGTTGTCGGTGTGTGTGTGTGTGTGTTGTCGGTGTGTGTGTGTGTGTGTTGTCGGTGTTTGTGTGTGTGTTGTCGGTGTGTGTGTGTGTGTGTGTTGTCGGTGTGTGTGTGTGTGTGTTGTCGGTGTGTGTGTGTGTGTGTGTGTTGTCGGTGTGTGTGTGTGTTGTCGGTGTGTGTGTGTGTGGTCAGTGTGTGTGTGTGTGTGTTGTGTGTGTGTGTGTTGTCGGTGTGTGTGTGTGTGTTGTCTGTGTGTGTGTGTGTGTGTGTTGTCGGTGTGTGTGTGTGTGTTGTCGGTGTGTGTGTGTGTGTGTTGTCGGTGTGTGTGTGTGTGTGTGTTGTCAGTGTGTGTGTGTGTGTGTGTGTGTGTGTGTGTGTGTGTTGTCGGTGTGTGTGTGTGTGTTGTGTGTGTGTGTGTTGTCGGTGTGTGTGTGTTGTCGGTGTGTGTGTGTGTGTGTTGTCGGTGTGTGTGTGTGTGTGTGTGTGTGTGTTGTCGGTGTGTGTGTGTGTGTGTTGTCGGTGTGTGTGTGTGTGTGTGTGTGTGTGTGTGTGTTGTCAGGGTGTGTGTGTGTGTGTGTGTTGTCGGTGTGTGTGTGTGTGTGTGTGTTGTCGGTGTGTGTGTGTGTGTGTGTGTGTTGTCGGTGTGTGTGTGTGTTGTCGGTGTGTGTGTGTGTGTGTTGTCGGTGTGTGTGTGTGTGTTGCTGGTTTTTGTGTGTGTGTGTTGTCGATGTCTGTGTGTGTGTTGTCGGTGTGTGTGTGTGTGTGTGTGTGTGTTGTCAGTGTGTGTGTGTGTGTGTGTTGTCGGTGTGTTTGTGTGTGTGTGTTGTCGGTGTGTGTGTCTGTGTGTTGTCGGTGTGTGTGTGTGTGTTGTGTGTGTGTGTGTGTTGTCGGTGTGTGTGTGTGTTGTCGGTGTGTGTGTGTGTGTTGTGTGTGTGTGTGTTGTCGGTGTGTGTGTGTGTTGTCGGTGTGTGTGTGTGTGTTGTCGGTGTGTGTGTGTGTGTGTTGTCGGTGTGTGTGTGTGTGTGTTGTCGGTGTGTGTGTGTGTGTGTGTGTTGTCGGTGTGTGTGTGTGTTGTCGGTGTGTGTGTGTGTGTGTTGTCGGTGTGTGTGTGTGTGTTGCTGGTTTTTGTGTGTGTGTGTGTGTGTGTTGTCGATGTGTGTGTGTGTGTTGTCGGTGTGTGTGTGTCTGTGTGTGTGTGTGTGTGTGTGTGTTGTCGGTGTGTGTGTGTGTGTGTGTTGTCGGTGTGTTTGTGTGTGTGTGTTGTCGGTGTGTGTATGTGTGTGTGTTGTCGGTGTGTGTGTGTGTGTTGTCGGTGTGTGTGTGTGTGTGTGTGTGTGTTGTCGGTGTGTGTGTGTGTGTTGTGTGTGTGTGTGTGTTGTCGGTGTGTGTGTGTGTTGTCGGTGTGTGTGTGTGTGTTGTCAGTGTGTGTGTGTGTGTGTTGTGTGTGTGTGTGTTGTCGGTGTGTGTGTGTGTGTTGTCGGTGTGTGTGTGTGTGTGTGTTGTCGATGTGTGTGTGTGTGTTGTCGGTGTGTGTGTGTGTGTGTTGTCGGTGTGTGTGTGTGTGTTGTCAGTGTGTGTGTGTGTGTGTGTGTGTGTGTGTGTGTGTTGTCGGTGTGTGTGTGTTGTGTGTGTGTGTGTTGTCGGTGTCTGTGTTGTCCGAGTGTGTGTGTGTGTGTGTGTTGTCGGTGTGTGTGTGTTGTCGGTGTGTGTGTGTGTGTGTTGTCGGTGTGTGTGTGTGTGTGTGTGTGTGTGTGTTGTCAGTGTGTGTGTGTGTTGTCGGTGTGTGTGTGTGTGTGTGTGTGTGTGTGTGTTGTCGGTGTGTGTGTGTGTTGTCGGTGTGTGTGTGTGTGTTGTCAGTGTGTGTGTGTGTGTGTGTGTTGTCGGTGTGTGTGTGTGTGTGTGTTGTCGGTGTGTGTGTGTGTGTGTGTGTTGTCGGTGTGTGTGTGTGTTGTCGGTGTGTGTGTGTGTGTGTTGTCGGTGTGTGTGTGTGTGTTGCTGGTTTTTGTGTGTGTGTGTGTTGTCGATGTGTGTGTGTGTGTTGTCGGTGTGTGTGTGTGTGTGTGTGTGTGTGTGTTGTCGGTGTGTGTGTGTGTGTGTGTTGTCGGTGTGTTTGTGTGTGTGTGTTGTCGGTGTGTGTGTGTGTGTTGTCAGTGTTTGTGTGTGTGTGTTGTGTGTGTGTGTGTTGTCGGTGTGTGTGTGTGTTGTCGGTGTGTGTGTCTGTGTGTTGTCGGTGTTTGTGTGTGTGTTGTGTGTGTGTGTGTGTTGTCGGTGTGTGTGTGTGTTGTCGGTGTGTGTGTGTTGTCAGTGTTTGTGTGTGTGTGTTGTGTGTGTGTGTGTTGTCGGTGTGTGTGTGTGTTGTCGGTGTGTGTGTGTGTGTTGTCGGTGTGTGTGTGTGTGTGTGTTGTCGGTGTGTGTGTGTGTGTGTTGTCGGTGTGTGTGTGTGTGTTGTCGGTGTGTGTGTGTGTGTGTTGTCAGTGTGTGTGTGTGTGTGTTGTCGGTGTGTGTGTGTGTGTGTGTGTTGTCGGTGTGTGTGTGTGTGTTGTGTGTGTGTGTTGTCGGTGTGTGTGTGTGTTGTCGGTGTGTGTGTGTGTGTTGTCGGTGTGTGTGTGTGTGTGTTGTCGGTGTGTGTGTGTGTGTGTTGTCGGTGTGTGTGTGTGTGTGTGTGTTGTCGGTGTGTGTGTGTGTTGTCGGTGTGTGTGTGTGTGTGTTGTCGGTGTGTGTGTGTGTGTTGCTGGTTTTTGTGTGTGTGTGTGTTGTCGATGTGTGTGTGTGTGTTGTCGGTGTGTGTGTGTGTGTGTGTGTGTGTGTGTGTTGTCGGTGTGTGTGTGTGTGTGTGTTGTCGGTGTGTTTGTGTGTGTGTGTTGTCGGTGTGTGTGTCTGTGTGTTGTCGGTGTGTGTGTGTGTGTTGTGTGTGTGTGTGTGTTGTCGGTGTGTGTGTGTGTTGTCGGTGTGTGTGTGTGTGTTGTCAGTGTTTGTGTGTGTGTGTTGTGTGTGTGTGTGTGTTGTCGGTGTGTGTGTGTGTTGTCGGTGTGTGTGTGTGTGTTTTCGGTGTGTGTGTGTGTGTGTTGTCGGTGTGTGTGTGTGTGTGTTGTCGGTGTGTGTGTGTGTGTGTTGTCGGTGTGTGTGTGTGTTGTCGGTGTGTGTGTGTTTGTGTTGTCGGTGTGTGTATGTGTGTGTTGTGTGTGTGTGTTGTCGGTGTGTGTGTGTGTTGTCGGTGTGTGTGTGTGTGTGTTGTCGGTGTGTGTGTGTGTGTGTGTGTGTGTGTGTGTGTGTGTGTGTGTGTGTGTGTTGTCGGTGTGTGTGTGTGTGTGTGTGTTGTCGGTGTGTGTGTGTGTGTGTGTGTGTGTGTGTTGTCGGTGTGTGTGTGTGTGTTGTGTGTGTGTGTGTGTTGTCGGTGTGTGTGTGTGTTGTCGGTGTGTGTGTGTGTGTTGTCAGTGTGTGTGTGTGTGTGTTGTGTGTGTGTGTCGTCGGTGTGTGTGTGTTGTCGGTGTGTGTGCGTGTGTGTGTTGTCGGTGTGTGTGTGTGTGTTGTCGGTGTGTGTGTGTGTGTGTTGTCGGTGTGTGTGTGTGTGTGTGTGTGTTGTCAGTGTGTGTGTGTGTGTGTGTGTGTTGTTGGTGTGTGTGTGTGTGTTGTGTGTGTGTGTGTTGTCGGTGTGTGTGTTGTCCGAGTGTGTGTGTGTGTGTGTGTTGTCGGTGTGTGTGTGTTGTCGGTGTGTGTGTGTGTGTTGTCGGTGTGTGTGTGTGTGTGTGTGTGTGTTGTCGGTGTGTGTGTGTGTGTGTTGTCGGTGTGTGTGTGTGTGTGTGTGTTGTCAGTGTGTGTGTGTGTGTGTGTGTGTTGTCGGTGTGTGTGTGTGTGTGTGTGTTTTCGGTGTGTGTGTGTGTGTGTGTGTGTTGTCGGTGTGTGTGTGTGTTGTCGGTGTGTGTGTGTGCGTGTTGTCGGTGTGTGTGTGTGTGTTGCTGGTTTTTGTGTGTGTGTGTGTTGTCGATGTGTGTGTGTGTGTTGTCGGTGTGTGTGTGTGTGTGTGTGTGTTGTCGGTGTGTGTGTGTGTGTGTGTTGTCGGTGTGTTTGTGTGTGTGTGTTGTCGGTGTGTGTGTGTGTGTTGTCAGTGTTTGTGTGTGTGTGTTGTGTGTGTGTGTGTTGTCGGTGTGTGTGTGTGTTGTCGGTGTGTGTGTGTGTGTTGTCGGTGTGTGTGTGTGTGTGTTGTCGGTGTGTGTGTGTGTGTTGTCGGTGTGTGTGTGTGTGTGTTGTCGGTGTGTGTGTGTGTGTGTTGTCGGTGTGTGTGTGTGTGTGTTGTCGGTGTGTGTGTGTGTGTGTTGTCGGTGTGTGTGTGTGTGTGTTGTCGGTGTGTGTGTGTGTGTGTTGTGTGTGTGTGTGTTGTCGGTGTGTGTGTGTGTTGTCGGTGTGTGTGTGTGTGTGTTGTCGGTGTGTGTGTGTGTGTGTGTGTGTGTGTGTGTGTGTGTGTTGTCGGTGTGTGTGTGTGTGTTGTCGGTGTGTGTGTGTGTGTGTGTGTGTGTGTTGTCGGTGTGTGTGTGTGTGTTGTCGGTGTGTGTGTGTGTGTTGTCGGTGTGTGTGTGTGTGTGTTGTCGGTGTGTGTGTGTGTGTGTGTTGTCGGTGTGTGTGTGTGTGTTGTCGGTGTGTGTGTGTGTGTGTGTGTTTTCGGTGTGTGTGTGTGTGTGTGTGTGTTGTCGGTGTGTGTGTGTGTTGTCGGTGTGTGTGTGTGCGTGTTGTCGGTGTGTGTGTGTGTGTTGCTGGTTTTTGTGTGTGTGTGTGTTGTCGATGTGTGTGTGTGTGTTGTCGGTGTGTGTGTGTGTGTGTGTGTGTTGTCGGTGTGTGTGTGTGTGTGTGTTGTCGGTGTGTTTGTGTGTGTGTGTTGTCGGTGTGTGTGTGTGTGTTGTCAGTGTTTGTGTGTGTGTGTTGTGTGTGTGTGTGTTGTCGGTGTGTGTGTGTGTTGTCGGTGTGTGTGTGTGTGTTGTCGGTGTGTGTGTGTGTGTGTTGTCGGTGTGTGTGTGTGTGTTGTCGGTGTGTGTGTGTGTGTGTTGTCGGTGTGTGTGTGTGTGTGTTGTCGGTGTGTGTGTGTGTGTGTTGTCGGTGTGTGTGTGTGTGTGTTGTCGGTGTGTGTGTGTGTGTGTTGTCGGTGTGTGTGTGTGTGTGTTGTGTGTGTGTGTGTTCTCGGTGTGTGTGTGTGTTGTCGGTGTGTGTGTGTGTGTGTTGTCGGTGTGTGTGTGTGTGTGTGTGTGTGTGTGTGTGTGTGTGTTGTCGGTGTGTGTGTGTGTGTTGTCGGTGTGTGTGTGTGTGTGTGTGTGTGTGTTGTCGGTGTGTGTGTGTGTGTTGTCGGTGTGTGTGTGTGTGTTGTCGGTGTGTGTGTGTGTGTGTTGTCGGTGTGTGTGTGTGTGTGTGTTGTCGGTGTGTGTGTGTGTGTTGTCGGTGTGTGTGTGTGTGTGTTGTCGGTGTGTGTGTGTGTGTGTGTGTTGTCGGTGTGTCTGTGTGTGTGTGTGTGTGTGTTGTCGGTGTGTGTGTGTGTGTGTTGTCGGTGTGTGTGTGTGTTTATGTGTTGTCGGTGTGTGTGTGTGTGTGTTGTCGGTGTGTGTGTGTGTTTATGTGTTGTCGGTGTGTGTGTGTGTGTGTTGTCGGTGTGTGTGTGTGTGTTGTCGGTGTGTGTGTGTGTGTGTTGTCGGTGTGTGTGTGTGTGTGTGTTGTCGGTGTGTGTGTGTGTGTTGCCGGTGTGTGTGTGTGTGTTGTCGGTGTGTGTGTGTGTGTGTTGTCGGTGTGTGTGTGTGTGTGTGTGTTGTCGGTGTGTGTGTGTGTGTTGTCGGTGTGTGTGTGTTTGTGTTGTCGGTGTGTGTGTGTGTGTGTGTTGTCGGTGTGTGTGTGTGTGTGTGTGTGTTGTCGGTGTGTGTGTGTGTGTTGTCGGTGTGTGTGTGTGTGTTGTCGGTGTGTGTGTGTGTTTATGTGTTGTCGGTGTGTGTGTGTGTGTGTTGTCGGTGTGTGTGTGTGTTTATGTGTTGTCGGTGTGTGTGTGTGTGTGTTGTCGGTGTGTGTGTGTGTGTGTGTTGTCGGTGTGTGTGTGTGTGTGTTGTCGGTGTGTGTGTGTGTGTTGTTGGTGTGTGTGTGTGTGTGTGTTATCGGTGTGTGTGTGTGTGTTGTCGGTGTGTGTGTGTGTGTGTTGTCGGTTTGTGTGTGTGTGTGTGTGTTGTCGGTGTGTGTGTGTTGTCGGTGTGTGTGTGTTGTCGGTGTGTGTGTGTGTGTGTGTTGTCGGTGTGTGTGTGTTGTCAGTGTGTGTGTGTGTGTGTTGTCGGTGTGTGTGTGTGTGTGTGTGTTGTCGGTGTGTGTGTGTGTGTGTGTTGTCGGTGTGTGTGTGTGTGTTTTCGGTGTGTGTGTGTGTGTGTTGTCGGTGTGTGTGTGTGTTGTCGGTGTGTGTGTGTTGTCGGTGTGTGTGTGTGTTTATGTGTTGTCGGTGTGTGTGTGTGTGTGTTGTCGGTGTGTGTGTGTGTGTGTGTTGTCGGTGTGTGTGTGTGTGTGTTGTCGGTGTGTGTGTGTGTGTGTGTTGTTGGTGTGTGTGTGTGTGTGTGTTATCGGTGTGTGTGTGTGTGTGTTGTCGGTGTGTGTGTGTGTGTGTTGTCGGTTTGTGTGTGTGTGTGTGTGTTGTCGGTGTGTGTGTGTGTGTGTGTGTGTTGTCAGTGTGTCGGTGTGTGTGTTGTCGGTGTGTGTGTGTGTGTGTGTTGTCGGTGTGTGTGTGTGTGTGTGTTGTCGGTGTGTGTGTGTGTGTTTTCGGTGTGTGTGTGTGTTGTCGGTGTGTGTGTGTGTTGTCGGTGTGTGTGTGTTGTCGGTGTGTGTGTGTGTGTTGTCGGTGTGTGTGTGTGTGTGTTGTCGGTGTGTGTGTGTGTGTCTGTTGTCGGTGTGTGTGTGTGTGTTGTCGGTGTGTGTGTGTGTTGTCGGTGTGTGTGTGTGTGTTGTCGGTGTGTGTGTGTGTGTGTTGTCGGTGTGTGTGTGTGTGTTGTGTGTGTGTGTGTTGTCGGTGTGTGTGTGTGTGTGTTGTCGGTGTGTGTGTGTGTGTGTGTGTGTGTTGTCGGTGTGTGTGTGTTATCAGTGTGTGTGTGTGTGTGTGTGTGTGTTGTCGGTGTGTGTGTGTGTGTTGTCGGTGTGTGTGTGTGTGTGTGTTGTCGGTGTGTGTGTTTGTGTGTGTGTGTTGTCGGTGTGTGTGTGTGTGTGTGTGTTGTCGGTGTGTGTGTGTGTGTGTTGTCGGTGTGTGTGTGTGTGTTGCTGGTTTTTGTGTGTGTGTGTGTGTTGTCGATGTGTGTGTGTGTGTTGTCGGTGTGTGTGTGTGTGTGTTGTCGGTGTGTGTGTGTGTTGTCGGTGTGTGTGTGTGTGTGTGTGTGTTGTCAGTGTGTGTGTGTGTGTTGTCGGTGTGTGTGTGTGTGTGTGTTGTCGGTGTGTTTGTGTGTGTGTGTTGTCGGTGTGTGTGTGTGTGTTGTCAGTGTTTGTGTGTGTGTGTTGTGTGTGTGTGTGTTGTCGGTGTGTGTGTGTGTTGTCGGTGTGTGTGTGTGTGTTGTCGGTGTGTGTGTGTGTGTGTGTTGTCGGTGTGTGTGTGTGTGTGTTGTCGGTGTGTGTGTGTGTGTGTTGTCGGTGTGTGTGTGTTGTCGGTGTGTGTGTGTGTGTGTTGTCGGTGTGTGTGTGTGTGTGTTGTCGGTGTGTGTGTGTGTGTGTTGTCGGTGTGTGTGTGTGTGTGTTGTGTGTGTGTGTGTTGTCGGTGTGTGTGTGTGTTGTCGGTGTGTGTGTGTGTGTGTTGTCGGTGTGTGTGTGTGTGTGTGTGTGTGTGTGTGTGTGTGTGTGTGTGTGTGTTGTCGGTGTGTGTGTGTGTGTGTTGTCGGTGTGTGTGTGTGTGTGTGTGTGTGTGTGTTGTCGGTGTGTGTGTGTGTGTTGTCGGTGTGTGTGTGTGTGTTGTCGGTGTGTGTGTGTGTGTGTTGTCGGTGTGTGTGTGTGTGTGTGTTGTCGGTGTGTGTGTGTGTGTTGTCGGTGTGTGTGTGTGTGTGTTGTCGGTGTGTGTGTGTGTGTGTTGTCGGTGTGTCTGTGTGTGTGTGTGTGTGTGTTGTCGGTGTGTGTGTGTGTGTGTTGTCGGTGTGTGTGTGTGTTTATGTGTTGTCGGTGTGTGTGTGTGTGTGTTGTCGGTGTGTGTGTGTGTTTATGTGTTGTCGGTGTGTGTGTGTGTGTTGTCGGTGTGTGTGTGTGTGTTGTCGGTGTGTGTGTGTGTGTGTTGTCGGTGTGTGTGTGTGTGTGTGTTGTCGGTGTGTGTGTGTGTGTTGCCGGTGTGTGTGTGTGTGTTTTCGGTGTGTGTGTGTGTGTGTTGTCGGTGTGTGTGTGTGTGTGTTGTCGGTGTGTGTGTGTGTGTTGTCGGTGTGTGTGTGTTTGTGTTGTCGGTGTGTGTGTGTGTGTGTTGTCGGTGTGTGTGTGTGTGTGTGTGTGTTGTCGGTGTGTGTGTGTGTGTTGTCGGTGTGTGTGTGTGTGTTGTCGGTGTGTGTGTGTGTTTATGTGTTGTCGGTGTGTGTGTGTGTGTGTTGTCGGTGTGTGTGTGTGTTTATGTGTTGTCGGTGTGTGTGTGTGTGTGTTGTCGGTGTGTGTGTGTGTGTGTGTTGTCGGTGTGTGTGTGTGTGTGTTGTCGGTGTGTGTGTGTGTGTTGTTGGTGTGTGTGTGTGTGTGTGTGTTATCGGTGTGTGTGTGTGTGTTGTCGGTGTGTGTGTGTGTGTGTTGTCGGTTTGTGTGTGTGTGTGTGTGTGTTGTCGGTGTGTGTGTGTTGTCGGTGTGTGTGTGTTGTCGGTGTGTGTGTGTGTGTTGTCGGTGTGTGTGTGTGTGTGTGTGTGTTGTCGGTGTGTGTGTGTGTGTGTGTGTTGTCGGTGTGTGTGTGTGTGTGTTGTCGGTGTGTGTGTGTGTGTGTGTGTGTGTGTGTTGTCGGTGTGTGTGTGTGTTGTGTGTGTGTGTTGTCGGTGTGTGTGTGTGTTGTCGGTGTGTGTGTGTGTGTTGTCAGTGTGTGTGTGTGTGTGTTGTGTGTGTGTGTCGTCGGTGTGTGTGTGTGTGTTGTCGGTGTGTGTGTGTGTGTGTGTTGTCGGTGTGTGTGTGTGTGTTGTCGGTGTGTGTGTGTGTGTGTTGTCGGTGTGTGTGTGTGTGTGTGTGTGTTGTCAGTGTGTGTGTGTGTGTGTGTGTGTGTGTGTGTGTGTGTTGTTGGTGTGTGTGTGTGTGTTGTGTGTGTGTGTGTTGTCGGTGGGTGTGTTGTCCGAGTGTGTGTGTGTGTGTGTGTTGTCGGTGTGTGTGTGTTGTCGGTGTGTGTGTGTGTGTTGTCGGTGTGTGTGTGTGTGTGTGTGTGTGTTGTCGGTGTGTGTGTGTGTGTGTTGTCGGTGTGTGTGTGTGTGTGTTGTCAGTGTGTGTGTGTGTGTGTGTGTGTGTGTTGTCGGTGTGTGTGTGTGTGTGTGTGTTTTCGGTGTGTGTGTGTGTGTGTGTGTTGTCGGTGTGTGTGTGTGTTGTCGGTGTGTGTGTGTGCGTGTTGTCGGTGTGTGTGTGTGTGTTGCTGGTTTTTGTGTGTGTGTGTGTTGTCGATGTGTGTGTGTGTGTTGTCGGTGTGTGTGTGTGTGTGTGTGTGTGTGTTGTCGGTGTGTGTGTGTGTGTGTGTTGTCGGTGTGTTTGTGTGTGTGTGTTGTCGGTGTGTGTGTGTGTGTTGTCAGTGTTTGTGTGTGTGTGTTGTGTGTGTGTGTGTGTTGTCGGTGTGTGTGTGTGTTGTCGGTGTGTGTGTGTGTGTTGTCGGTGTGTGTGTGTGTGTGTTGTCGGTGTGTGTGTGTGTGTGTTGTCGGTGTGTGTGTGTGTGTGTTGTCGGTGTGTGTGTGTGTGTGTTGTCGGTGTGTGTGTGTGTGTGTTGTCGGTGTGTGTGTGTGTGTGTTGTCGGTGTGTGTGCGTGTGTGTTGTCGGTGTGTGTGTGTGTGTGTTGTCGGTGTGTGTGTGTGTGTGTTGTGTGTGTGTGTGTTGTCGGTGTGTGTGTGTGTTGTCGGTGTGTGTGTGTGTTGTCGGTGTGTGTGTGTGTGTGTGTGTGTGTGTGTGTGTGTGTTGTCGGTGTGTGTGTGTGTGTTGTTGGTGTGTGTGTGTGTGTGTGTGTGTGTGTGTTGTCGGTGTGTGTGTGTTTGTTGTCGGTGTGTGTGTGTGTGTTGTCGGTGTGTGTGTGTGTGTGTTGTCGGTGTGTGTGTGTGTGTGTGTTGTCGGTGTGTGTGTGTGTGTTGTCGGTGTGTGTGTGTGTGTGTTGTCGGTGTGTGTGTGTGTGTGTTGTCGGTGTGTCTGTGTGTGTGTGTGTGTGTGTTGTCGGTGTGTGTGTGTGTGTGTTGTCGGTGTGTGTGTGTGTTTATGTGTTGTCGGTGTGTGTGTGTGTGTGTTGTCGGTGTGTGTGTGTGTTTATGTGTTGTCGGTGTGTGTGTGTGTGTGTTGTCGGTGTGTGTGTGTGTGTTGTCGGTGTGTGTGTGTGTGTGTTGTCGGTGTGTGTGTGTGTGTGTGTTGTCGGTGTGTGTGTGTGTGTTGCCGGTGTGTGTGTGTGTGTTGTCGGTGTGTGTGTGTGTGTGTTGTCGGTGTGTGTGTGTGTGTTGTCGGTGTGTGTGTGTGTGTTGTCGGTGTGTGTGTGTTTGTGTTGTCGGTGTGTGTGTGTGTGTGTGTTGTCGGTGTGTGTGTGTGTGTGTGTGTGTGTGTGTTGTCGGTGTGTGTGTGTGTGTTGTCGGTGTGTGTGTGTGTGTTGTCGGTGTGTGTGTGTGTTTATGTGTTGTCGGTGTGTGTGTGTGTGTGTTGTCGGTGTGTGTGTGTGTTTATGTGTTGTCGGTGTGTGTGTGTGTGTGTTGTCGGTGTGTGTGTGTGTGTGTGTTGTCGGTGTGTGTGTGTGTGTGTTGTCGGTGTGTGTGTGTGTGTTGTTGGTGTGTGTGTGTGTGTGTGTTATCGGTGTGTGTGTGTGTGTTGTCGGTGTGTGTGTGTGTGTGTTGTCGGTTTGTGTGTGTGTGTGTGTGTTGTCGGTGTGTGTGTGTTGTCGGTGTGTGTGTGTTGTCGGTGTGTGTGTGTGTGTGTGTTGTCGGTGTGTGTGTGTTGTCAGTGTGTGTGTGTGTGTGTTGTCGGTGTGTGTGTGTGTGTGTGTGTTGTCGGTGTGTGTGTGTGTGTTGTCGGTGTGTGTGTGTGTGTGTGTTTTCGGTGTGTGTGTGTGTGTGTTGTCGGTGTGTGTGTGTGTTGTCGGTGTGTGTGTGTTGTCGGTGTGTGTGTGTGTTTATGTGTTGTCGGTGTGTGTGTGTGTGTGTTGTCGGTGTGTGTGTGTGTGTGTGTTGTCGGTGTGTGTGTGTGTGTGTTGTCGGTGTGTGTGTGTGTGTGTGTTGTTGGTGTGTGTGTGTGTGTGTGTTATCGGTGTGTGTGTGTGTGTGTTGTCGGTGTGTGTGTGTGTGTGTTGTCGGTTTGTGTGTGTGTGTGTGTGTTGTCGGTGTGTGTGTGTGTGTGTGTGTGTTGTCAGTGTGTCGGTGTGTGTGTTGTCGGTGTGTGTGTGTGTGTGTGTGTTGTCGGTGTGTGTGTGTGTGTGTGTTGTCGGTGTGTGTGTGTGTGTTTTCAGTGTGTGTGTGTGTGTGTTGTCGGTGTGTGTGTGTGTTGTCGGTGTGTGTGTGTTGTCGGTGTGTGTGTGTGTGTTGTCGGTGTGTGTGTGTGTGTGTTGTCGGTGTGTGTGTGTGTGTCTGTTGTCGGTGTGTGTGTGTGTGTTGTCGGTGTGTGTGTGTGTTGTCGGTGTGTGTGTGTGTGTTGTCGGTGTGTGTGTGTGTGTGTTGTCGGTGTGTGTGTGTGTGTGTTGTGTGTGTGTGTGTTGTCGGTGTGTGTGTGTGTGTGTTGTCGGTGTGTGTGTGTGTGTGTGTGTGTGTTGTCGGTGTGTGTGTGTTATCAGTGTGTGTGTGTGTGTGTGTGTGTGTTGTCGGTGTGTGTGTGTGTGTTGTCGGTGTGTGTGTGTGTGTGTGTTGTCGGTGTGTGTGTTTGTGTGTGTGTGTTGTCGGTGTGTGTGTTTGTGTGTGTTGTCGGTGTGTGTGTGTGTTTATGTGTTGTCGGTGTGTGTGTGTGTGTTGTCGGTGTGTGTGTGTGTGTTGTCGGTGTGTGTGTGTGTGTGTTGTCGGTGTGTGTGTGTGTGTGTGTTGTCGGTGTGTGTGTGTGTGTTGCCGGTGTGTGTGTGTGTGTTTTCGGTGTGTGTGTGTGTGTGTTGTCGGTGTGTGTGTGTGTGTGTTGTCGGTGTGTGTGTGTGTGTTGTCGGTGTGTGTGTGTTTGTGTTGTCGGTGTGTGTGTGTGTGTGTTGTCGGTGTGTGTGTGTGTGTGTGTGTGTTGTCGGTGTGTGTGTGTGTGTTGTCGGTGTGTGTGTGTGTGTTGTCGGTGTGTGTGTGTGTTTATGTGTTGTCGGTGTGTGTGTGTGTGTGTTGTCGGTGTGTGTGTGTGTTTATGTGTTGTCGGTGTGTGTGTGTGTGTGTTGTCGGTGTGTGTGTGTGTGTGTGTTGTCGGTGTGTGTGTGTGTGTGTTGTCGGTGTGTGTGTGTGTGTTGTTGGTGTGTGTGTGTGTGTGTGTGTTATCGGTGTGTGTGTGTGTGTTGTCGGTGTGTGTGTGTGTGTGTTGTCGGTTTGTGTGTGTGTGTGTGTGTGTTGTCGGTGTGTGTGTGTTGTCGGTGTGTGTGTGTTGTCGGTGTGTGTGTGTGTGTTGTCGGTGTGTGTGTGTGTGTGTGTGTGTTGTCGGTGTGTGTGTGTGTGTGTGTGTTGTCGGTGTGTGTGTGTGTGTGTTGTCGGTGTGTGTGTGTGTGTGTGTGTGTGTTGTCGGTGTGTGTGTGTGTTGTGTGTGTGTGTTGTCGGTGTGTGTGTGTGTTGTCGGTGTGTGTGTGTGTGTTGTCAGTGTGTGTGTGTGTGTGTTGTGTGTGTGTGTCGTCGGTGTGTGTGTGTGTGTTGTCGGTGTGTGTGTGTGTGTGTGTTGTCGGTGTGTGTGTGTGTGTTGTCGGTGTGTGTGTGTGTGTGTTGTCGGTGTGTGTGTGTGTGTGTGTGTGTTGTCAGTGTGTGTGTGTGTGTGTGTGTGTGTGTGTGTGTGTGTTGTTGGTGTGTGTGTGTGTGTTGTGTGTGTGTGTGTTGTCGGTGGGTGTGTTGTCCGAGTGTGTGTGTGTGTGTGTGTTGTCGGTGTGTGTGTGTTGTCGGTGTGTGTGTGTGTGTTGTCGGTGTGTGTGTGTGTGTGTGTGTGTGTTGTCGGTGTGTGTGTGTGTGTGTTGTCGGTGTGTGTGTGTGTGTGTTGTCAGTGTGTGTGTGTGTGTGTGTGTGTGTTGTCGGTGTGTGTGTGTGTGTGTGTGTTTTCGGTGTGTGTGTGTGTGTGTGTGTTGTCGGTGTGTGTGTGTGTTGTCGGTGTGTGTGTGTGCGTGTTGTCGGTGTGTGTGTGTGTGTTGCTGGTTTTTGTGTGTGTGTGTGTTGTCGATGTGTGTGTGTGTGTTGTCGGTGTGTGTGTGTGTGTGTGTGTGTGTGTTGTCGGTGTGTGTGTGTGTGTGTGTTGTCGGTGTGTTTGTGTGTGTGTGTTGTCGGTGTGTGTGTGTGTGTTGTCAGTGTTTGTGTGTGTGTGTTGTGTGTGTGTGTGTGTTGTCGGTGTGTGTGTGTGTTGTCGGTGTGTGTGTGTGTGTTGTCGGTGTGTGTGTGTGTGTGTTGTCGGTGTGTGTGTGTGTGTGTTGTCGGTGTGTGTGTGTGTGTGTTGTCGGTGTGTGTGTGTGTGTGTTGTCGGTGTGTGTGTGTGTGTGTTGTCGGTGTGTGTGTGTGTGTGTTGTCGGTGTGTGTGCGTGTGTGTTGTCGGTGTGTGTGTGTGTGTGTTGTCGGTGTGTGTGTGTGTGTGTTGTGTGTGTGTGTGTTGTCGGTGTGTGTGTGTGTTGTCGGTGTGTGTGTGTGTTGTCGGTGTGTGTGTGTGTGTGTGTGTGTGTGTGTGTGTGTGTTGTCGGTGTGTGTGTGTGTGTTGTTGGTGTGTGTGTGTGTGTGTGTGTGTGTGTGTTGTCGGTGTGTGTGTGTTTGTTGTCGGTGTGTGTGTGTGTGTTGTCGGTGTGTGTGTGTGTGTGTTGTCGGTGTGTGTGTGTGTGTGTGTTGTCGGTGTGTGTGTGTGTGTTGTCGGTGTGTGTGTGTGTGTGTTGTCGGTGTGTGTGTGTGTGTGTTGTCGGTGTGTCTGTGTGTGTGTGTGTGTGTGTTGTCGGTGTGTGTGTGTGTGTGTTGTCGGTGTGTGTGTGTGTTTATGTGTTGTCGGTGTGTGTGTGTGTGTGTTGTCGGTGTGTGTGTGTGTTTATGTGTTGTCGGTGTGTGTGTGTGTGTGTTGTCGGTGTGTGTGTGTGTGTTGTCGGTGTGTGTGTGTGTGTGTTGTCGGTGTGTGTGTGTGTGTGTGTTGTCGGTGTGTGTGTGTGTGTTGCCGGTGTGTGTGTGTGTGTTGTCGGTGTGTGTGTGTGTGTGTTGTCGGTGTGTGTGTGTGTGTTGTCGGTGTGTGTGTGTGTGTTGTCGGTGTGTGTGTGTTTGTGTTGTCGGTGTGTGTGTGTGTGTGTGTTGTCGGTGTGTGTGTGTGTGTGTGTGTGTGTGTGTTGTCGGTGTGTGTGTGTGTGTTGTCGGTGTGTGTGTGTGTGTTGTCGGTGTGTGTGTGTGTTTATGTGTTGTCGGTGTGTGTGTGTGTGTGTTGTCGGTGTGTGTGTGTGTTTATGTGTTGTCGGTGTGTGTGTGTGTGTGTTGTCGGTGTGTGTGTGTGTGTGTGTTGTCGGTGTGTGTGTGTGTGTGTTGTCGGTGTGTGTGTGTGTGTTGTTGGTGTGTGTGTGTGTGTGTGTTATCGGTGTGTGTGTGTGTGTTGTCGGTGTGTGTGTGTGTGTGTTGTCGGTTTGTGTGTGTGTGTGTGTGTTGTCGGTGTGTGTGTGTTGTCGGTGTGTGTGTGTTGTCGGTGTGTGTGTGTGTGTGTGTTGTCGGTGTGTGTGTGTTGTCAGTGTGTGTGTGTGTGTGTTGTCGGTGTGTGTGTGTGTGTGTGTGTTGTCGGTGTGTGTGTGTGTGTTGTCGGTGTGTGTGTGTGTGTGTGTTTTCGGTGTGTGTGTGTGTGTGTTGTCGGTGTGTGTGTGTGTTGTCGGTGTGTGTGTGTTGTCGGTGTGTGTGTGTGTTTATGTGTTGTCGGTGTGTGTGTGTGTGTGTTGTCGGTGTGTGTGTGTGTGTGTGTTGTCGGTGTGTGTGTGTGTGTGTTGTCGGTGTGTGTGTGTGTGTGTGTTGTTGGTGTGTGTGTGTGTGTGTGTTATCGGTGTGTGTGTGTGTGTGTTGTCGGTGTGTGTGTGTGTGTGTTGTCGGTTTGTGTGTGTGTGTGTGTGTTGTCGGTGTGTGTGTGTGTGTGTGTGTGTTGTCAGTGTGTCGGTGTGTGTGTTGTCGGTGTGTGTGTGTGTGTGTGTGTTGTCGGTGTGTGTGTGTGTGTGTGTTGTCGGTGTGTGTGTGTGTGTTTTCAGTGTGTGTGTGTGTGTGTTGTCGGTGTGTGTGTGTGTTGTCGGTGTGTGTGTGTTGTCGGTGTGTGTGTGTGTGTTGTCGGTGTGTGTGTGTGTGTGTTGTCGGTGTGTGTGTGTGTGTCTGTTGTCGGTGTGTGTGTGTGTGTTGTCGGTGTGTGTGTGTGTTGTCGGTGTGTGTGTGTGTGTTGTCGGTGTGTGTGTGTGTGTGTTGTCGGTGTGTGTGTGTGTGTGTTGTGTGTGTGTGTGTTGTCGGTGTGTGTGTGTGTGTGTTGTCGGTGTGTGTGTGTGTGTGTGTGTGTGTTGTCGGTGTGTGTGTGTTATCAGTGTGTGTGTGTGTGTGTGTGTGTGTTGTCGGTGTGTGTGTGTGTGTTGTCGGTGTGTGTGTGTGTGTGTGTTGTCGGTGTGTGTGTTTGTGTGTGTGTGTTGTCAGTGTGTGTGTTTGTGTGTGTTGTCGGTGTGTGTGTGTGTGTGTTGTCGGTGTGTGTGTGTGTGTTGCTGGTTTTTGTGTGTGTGTGTGTGTTGTCGATGTGTGTGTGTGTGTTGTCGGTGTGTGTGTGTGTGTGTTGTCGGTGTGTGTGTGTGTTGTCGGTGTGTGTGTGTGTGTGTGTGTGTTGTCGGTGTGTGTGTGTGTGTTGTCGGTGTGTGTGTGTGTGTGTGTTGTCGGTGTGTTTGTGTGTGTGTGTTGTCGGTGTGTGTGTGTGTGTTGTCAGTGTTTGTGTGTGTGTGTTGTGTGTGTGTGTGTTGTCGGTGTGTGTGTGTGTTGTCGGTGTGTGTGTGTGTGTTGTCGGTGTGTGTGTGTGTGTGTGTTGTCGGTGTGTGTGTGTGTGTGTTGTCGGTGTGTGTGTGTGTGTGTTGTCGGTGTGTGTGTGTTGTCGGTGTGTGTGTGTGTGTGTTGTCGGTGTGTGTGTGTGTGTGTTGTCGGTGTGTGTGTGTGTGTGTTGTCGGTGTGTGTGTGTGTGTGTTGTCGGTGTGTGTGTGTGTGTGTTGTGTGTGTGTGTGTTGTCGGTGTGTGTGTGTGTGTGTTGTCGGTGTGTGTGTGTGTGTGTGTGTGTGTGTGTGTGTGTGTGTGTGTGTGTGTGTGTTGTCGGTGTGTGTGTGTGTGTGTTGTCGGTGTGTGTGTGTGTGTTGTCGGTGTGTGTGTGTGTGTTGTCGGTGTGTGTGTGTGTGTGTTGTCGGTGTGTGTGTGTGTGTGTGTTGTCGGTGTGTGTGTGTGTTGTCGGTGTGTGTGTGTGTGTGTTGTCGGTGTGTGTGTGTGTGTGTTGTCGGTGTGTCTGTGTGTGTGTGTGTGTGTTGTCGGTGTGTGTGTGTGTGTGTTGTCGGTGTGTGTGTGTGTTTATGTGTTGTCGGTGTGTGTGTGTGTGTGTTGTCGGTGTGTGTGTGTGTTTATGTGTTGTCGGTGTGTGTGTGTGTGTGTTGTCGGTGTGTGTGTGTGTGTTGTCGGTGTGTGTGTGTGTGTGTTGTCGGTGTGTGTGTGTGTGTGTGTTGTCGGTGTGTGTGTGTGTGTTGCCGGTGTGTGTGTGTGTGTTTTCGGTGTGTGTGTGTGTGTGTTGTCGGTGTGTGTGTGTGTGTGTTGTCGGTGTGTGTGTGTGTGTTGTCGGTGTGTGTGTGTTTGTGTTGTCGGTGTGTGTGTGTGTGTGTTGTCGGTGTGTGTGTGTGTGTGTGTGTGTTGTCGGTGTGTGTGTGTGTGTTGTCGGTGTGTGTGTGTGTGTTGTCGGTGTGTGTGTGTGTTTATGTGTTGTCGGTGTGTGTGTGTGTGTGTTGTCGGTGTGTGTGTGTGTTTATGTGTTGTCGGTGTGTGTGTGTGTGTGTGTTGTCGGTGTGTGTGTGTGTGTGTGTTGTCGGTGTGTGTGTGTGTGTGTTGTCGGTGTGTGTGTGTGTGTTGTTGGTGTGTGTGTGTGTGTGTGTTATCGGTGTGTGTGTGTGTGTTGTCGGTGTGTGTGTGTGTGTGTGTTGTCGGTTTGTGTGTGTGTGTGTGTGTGTTGTCGGTGTGTGTGTGTTGTCGGTGTGTGTGTGTTGTCGGTGTGTGTGTGTGTGTGTGTTGTCGGTGTGTGTGTGTGTGTGTGTGTGTTGTCGGTGTGTGTGTGTGTGTGTGTGTGTTGTCAGTGTGTGTGTGTGTGTGTTGTCGGTGTGTGTGTGTGTGTGTGTGTTGTCGGTGTGTGTGTGTGTGTTGTCGGTGTGTGTGTGTGTGTTTTCGGTGTGTGTGTGTGTTGTCGGTGTGTGTGTGTGTTGTCGGTGTGTGTGTGTTGTCGGTGTGTGTGTGTGTTTATGTGTTGTCGGTGTGTGTGTGTGTGTGTTGTCGGTGTGTGTGTGTGTGTGTGTTGTCGGTGTGTGTGTGTGTGTGTTGTCGGTGTGTGTGTGTGTGTGTGTTGTTGGTGTGTGTGTGTGTGTGTGTTATCGGTGTGTGTGTGTGTGTGTTGTCGGTGTGTGTGTGTGTGTGTTGTCGGTTTGTGTGTGTGTGTGTGTGTTGTCGGTGTGTGTGTGTGTGTGTGTGTGTTGTCAGTGTGTCGGTGTGTGTGTTGTCGGTGTGTGTGTGTGTGTGTGTGTTGTCGGTGTGTGTGTGTGTGTGTGTTGTCGGTGTGTGTGTGTG
>NW_027675368.1:267500-270000 GCF_965601325.2 Salmo salar
GTGTGTGTGTGTTGTCGGTGTGTGTGTGTGTGTTGTCGGTGTGTGTGTGTTTGTGTTGTCGGTGTGTGTGTGTGTGTGTTGTCGGTGTGTGTGTGTGTGTGTGTGTGTTGTCGGTGTGTGTGTGTGTGTTGTCGGTGTGTGTGTGTGTGTTGTCGGTGTGTGTGTGTGTTTATGTGTTGTCGGTGTGTGTGTGTGTGTGTTGTCGGTGTGTGTGTGTGTTTATGTGTTGTCGGTGTGTGTGTGTGTGTGTTGTCGGTGTGTGTGTGTGTGTGTGTTGTCGGTGTGTGTGTGTGTGTGTTGTCGGTGTGTGTGTGTGTGTTGTTGGTGTGTGTGTGTGTGTGTGTTATCGGTGTGTGTGTGTGTGTTGTCGGTGTGTGTGTGTGTGTGTTGTCGGTTTGTGTGTGTGTGTGTGTGTGTTGTCGGTGTGTGTGTGTTGTCGGTGTGTGTGTGTTGTCGGTGTGTGTGTGTGTGTGTGTTGTCGGTGTGTGTGTGTGTGTGTGTGTTGTCGGTGTGTGTGTGTGTGTGTGTTGTCAGTGTGTGTGTGTGTGTGTTGTCGGTGTGTGTGTGTGTGTGTGTGTTGTCGGTGTGTGTGTGTGTGTGTGTTGTCGGTGTTTGTGTGTGTGTGTGTTTTCGGTGTGTGTGTGTGTGTGTTGTCGGTGTGTGTGTGTGTTGTCGGTGTGTGTGTGTTGTCGGTGTGTGTGTGTGTTTATGTGTTGTCGGTGTGTGTGTGTGTGTGTTGTCGGTGTGTGTGTGTGTGTGTGTTGTCGGTGTGTGTGTGTGTGTGTTGTCGGTGTGTGTGTGTGTGTGTGTTGTTGGTGTGTGTGTGTGTGTGTGTTATCGGTGTGTGTGTGTGTGTGTTGTCGGTGTGTGTGTGTGTGTGTTGTCGGTTTGTGTGTGTGTGTGTGTGTTGTCGGTGTGTGTGTGTGTGTGTGTGTGTTGTCAGTGTGTCGGTGTGTGTGTTGTCGGTGTGTGTGTGTGTGTGTGTGTTGTCGGTGTGTGTGTGTGTGTGTGTTGTCGGTGTGTGTGTGTGTGTTTTCGGTGTGTGTGTGTGTGTGTTGTCGGTGTGTGTGTGTGTTGTCGGTGTGTGTGTGTTGTCGGTGTGTGTGTGTGTGTTGTCGGTGTGTGTGTGTGTGTGTTGTCGGTGTGTGTGTGTGTGTCTGTTGTCGGTGTGTGTGTGTGTGTTGTCGGTGTGTGTGTGTGTTGTCGGTGTGTGTGTGTGTGTTGTCGGTGTGTGTGTGTGTGTGTTGTCGGTGTGTGTGTGTGTGTGTTGTGTGTGTGTGTGTTGTCGGTGTGTGTGTGTGTGTGTTGTCGGTGTGTGTGTGTGTGTGTGTGTGTGTGTTGTCGGTGTGTGTGTGTTATCAGTGTGTGTGTGTGTGTGTGTGTGTGTTGTCGGTGTGTGTGTGTGTGTTGTCGGTGTGTGTGTGTGTGTGTGTTGTCGGTGTGTGTGTTTGTGTGTGTGTGTTGTCGGTGTGTGTGTGTGTGTTGTCGGTGTGTGTGTGTGTGTGTTGTCGGTGTGTGTGTGTGTGTTGCTGTTTTTTTTGTGTGTGTGTGTGTGTGTTGTCGATGTGTGTGTGTGTGTTGTCGGTGTGTGTGTGTGTGTGTTGTCGGTGTGTGTGTGTGTTGTCGGTGTGTGTGTGTGTGTGTGTGTTGTCGGTGTGTGTGTGTGTGTTGTCGGTGTGTGTGTGTGTGTGTTGTCGGTGTGTGTGTGTGTTTATGTGTTGTCGGTGTGTGTGTGTGTGTGTTGTCGGTGTTTGTGTGTGTTTATGTGTTGTCGGTGTGTGTGTGTGTGTGTTGTCGGTGTGTGTGTGTGTGTGTGTTGTCGGTGTGTGTGTGTGTGTGTTGTCGGTGTGTGTGTGTGTGTGTGTTGTCGGTGTGTGTGTGTGTGTTGCCGGTGTGTGTGTATGTGTTGTCGGTGTGTGTGTGTGTTGTCGGTGTGTGTGTGTGTGTGTGTTGTCGGTGTGTGTGTGTGTGTTGTCGGTGTGTGTGTGTGTGTGTTGTCGGTGTGTGTGTGTGTGTGTTGTCGGTGTGTGTGTGTGTGTGTGTGTGTGTTGTCGGTGTGTGTGTGTGTGTTGTCGGTGTGTGTGTGTGTGTGTTGTCGGTGTGTGTGTGTGTTTATGTGTTGTCGGTGTGTGTGTGTGTGTTGTCGGTGTGTGTGTGTGTTTATGTGTTGTCGGTGTGTGTGTGTGTGTGTTGTCGGTGTGTGTGTGTGTGTGTGTGTTGTCGGTGTGTGTGTGTGTGTGTTGTCCGTGTGTGTGTGTGTGTGTGTAGTTGGTGTGTGTGTGTGTGTGTGTGTGTTATCGGTGTGTGTGTGTGTGTGTTGTCGGTGTGTGTGTGTGTGTGTTGTCGGTTTGTGTGTGTGTGTGTGTTGTCGGTGTGTGTGTGTTGTCAGTGTGTGTGTGTTGTCGGTGTGTGTGTGTGTGTGTGTTGTCGGTGTGTGTGTGTGTGTGTGTGTTGTCAGTGTGCGTGTGTGTGTGTTGTCGGTGTGTGTGTGTGTGTGTGT
>NW_027675368.1:272500-277500 GCF_965601325.2 Salmo salar
GTGTGTGTTGTCGGTGTGTGTGTGTGTGTGTTGTCGGTGTGTGTGTGTGTTTATGTGTTGTCGGTGTGTGTGTGTGTGTTGTCGGTGTGTGTGTGTGTTTATGTGTTGTCGGTGTGTGTGTGTGTGTGTTGTCGGTGTGTGTGTGTGTGTGTGTGTTGTCGGTGTGTGTGTGTGTGTGTTGTCCGTGTGTGTGTGTGTGTGTGTAGTTGGTGTGTGTGTGTGTGTGTGTGTGTTATCGGTGTGTGTGTGTGTGTGTTGTCAGTGTGTGTGTGTGTGTGTTGTCGGTTTGTGTGTGTGTGTGTGTTGTCGGTGTGTGTGTGTTGTCAGTGTGTGTGTGTTGTCGGTGTGTGTGTGTGTGTGTGTTGTCGGTGTGTGTGTGTGTGTGTGTGTTGTCAGTGTGCGTGTGTGTGTGTTGTCGGTGTGTGTGTGTGTGTGTGTGTGTGTTGTCGGTGTGTGTGTGTGTGTGTGTTGTCGGTGTGTGTGTGTGTGTTTTCGGTGTGTGTGTGTGTTGTCGGTGTGTGTGTGTGTGTTGTCGGTGTGTGTGTGTTGTCGGTGTGTGTGTGTGTGTTGTCGGTGTGTGTGTGTGTGTGTTGTCGGTGTGTGTGTGTGTGTCTGTTGTCGGTGTGTGTGTGTGTGTTGTCGGTGTGTGTGTGTGTTGTCGGTGTGTGTGTGTGTGTTGTCGGTGTGTGTGTGTGTGTGTTGTCGGTTTGTGTGTGTGTGTGTTGTGTGTGTGTGTGTTGTCGGTGTGTGTGTGTGTGTGTTGTAGGTGTGTATGTGTGTGTGTGTGTGTGTTGTCGGTGTGTGTGTGTTATCAGTGTGTGTGTGTGTGTGTGTGTGTGTGTTGTCGGTGTGTGTGTGTGTGTTGTCGGTGTGTGTGTGTGTGTGTGTTGTCGGTGTGTGTGTTTGTGTGTGTGTGTTGTCGGTGTGTGTGTGTGTGTGTGTGTTGTCGGTGTGTGTGTGTGTGTGTTGTCGGTGTGTGTGTGTTGCTGGTTTTTGTGTGTGTGTGTGTTGTCGATGTGTGTGTGTGTGCTGTCGGTGTGTGTGTGTGTGTGTGTGTGTTGTCGGTGTGTGTGTGTTGTCGGTGTGTTTGTGTGTGTGTGTTGTCGGTGTGTGTGTCTGTGTGTGGTCGGTGTGTGTGTGTGTGTTGTGTGTGTGTGTGTGTTGTCGGTGTGTGTGTGTGTTGTCGGTGTGTGTGTGTGTGTTGTCAGTGTTTGTGTCTGTGTGTTGTGTGTGTGTGTGTTGTCGGTGTGTGTGTGTGTTGTCGGTGTGTGTGTGTGTGTTGTCGGTGTGTGTGTGTGTGTGTTGTCGGTGTGTGTGTGTGTGTGTGTTGTCGGTGTGTGTGTGTGTTGTCGGTGTGTGTGTGTGTGTGTTGTCGGTGTGTGTGTGTGTGTGTTGTCGGTGTGTGTGTGTGTGTGTGTGTTGTCGGTGTGTGTGTGTGTGTGTTGTGTGTGTGTGTGTTGTCGGTGTGTGTGTGTGTGTGTTGTCGGTGTGTGTGTGTGTGTGTGTGTGTGTGTGTGTGTGTGTGTGTGTGTGTGTTGTCGGTGTGTGTGTGTGTGTGTGTGTTGTCTGTGTGTGTGTGTGTGTTGCCGGTGTGTGTGTGTGTGTTGTCGGTGTGTGTGTGTGTGTGTTGTCGGTGTGTGTGTGTGTGTGTTGTCGGTGTGTGTGTGTGTGTGTGTTGTCGGTGTGTGTGTGTTGTCGGTGTGTGTGTGTGTGTGTTGTCGGTGTGTGTGTGTGTGTGTTGTCAGTGTGTGTGTGTGTGTGTGTGTGTGTGTGTTGTCGGTGTGTGTGTGTGTGTTGTCGGTGTGTGTGTGTGTGTGTTGTCGGTGTGTGTGTGTGTTTATGTGTTGTCGGTGTGTGTGTGTGTGTGTGTTGTCGGTGTGTGTGTGTGTGTGTGTTGTCGGTGTGTGTGTGTGTGTTGCCGGTGTGTGTGTGTGTGTTGTCGGTGTGTGTGTGTGTTGTCGGTGTGTGTGTGTGTTGTCGGTGTGTGTGTGTGTGTGTGTTGTCGGTGTGTGTGTGTGTGTTGTCGGTGTGTGTGTGTGTGTGTGTTGTCGGTGTGTGTGTGTGTGTGTTGTCGGTGTGTGTGTGTGTGTGTGTGTGTGTGTGTGTTGTTGGTGTGTGTGTGTTGTCGGTGTGTGTGTGTGTTGTCTGTGTGTGTGTGTGTTATGTGTTGTCGGTGTGTGTGTGTGTGTGTTGTCGGTGTGTGTGTGTTTATGTGTTGTCGGTGTGTGTGTGTGTGTGTTGTCGGTGTGTGTGTGTGTGTGTTGTCGGTGTGTGTGTGTGTGTGTGTGTTGTCGGTGTGTGTGTGTGTGTGTTGTCGGTGTGTGTGTGTGTTGTCGGTGTGTGTGTGTGTTGTCGGTGTGTGTGTGTGTGTGTGTGTTGTCGGTGTGTGTGTGTGTGTGTGTTGTCGGTGTGTGTGTGTGTGTGTGTTGCCGGTGTGTGTGTGTGTGTGTGTGTTGTCGGTGTGTGTGTGTGTGTGTTGTCAGTGTGTGTGTGTGTGTGTTGTCGGTGTGTGTGTGTGTTGTCGGTGTGTGTGTGTGTGTTGTCGGTGTGTGTGTGTGTGTGTTGTCGGTGTGTGTGTGTGTGTGTGTGTGTTGTCGGTGTGTGTGTGTGTGTTGTCGGTGTGTGTGTGTGTGTGTGTTGTCGGTGTGTGTGTGTGTGTGTTGTCGGTGTGTGTGTGTGTGTGTTGTCGGTGTGTGTGTGTGTGTGTGTGTGTTGTCGGTGTGTGTGTGTGTGTTGTCGGTGTGTGTGTGTGTGTGTGTGTTGTCGGTGTGTGTGTGTGTGTGTTGTCGGTGTGTGTGTGTGTGTGTGTGTTGTCGGTGTGTGTGTGTGTTGTGTGTGTGTGTGTGTTGTCGGTGTGTGTGTGTGTTGTCGGTGTGTGTGTGTGTGTTGTCAGTGTGTGTGTGTGTGTGTTGTCGGTGTGTGTGTGTGTGTTGTCGGTGTGTGTGTGTGTGTGTTGTCTGTGTGTGTGTGTGTGTGTGTGTTGTCAGTGTGTGTGTGTGTGTGTGTGTGTGTGTGTGTGTGTTGTCGGTGTGTGTGTGTGTGTTGTGTGTGTGTGTGTTGTCGGTGTGTGTGTTGTCCGAGTGTGTGTGTGTGTGTGTGTTGTCGGTGTGTGTGTGTTGTCGGTGTGTGTGTGTGTGTGTGTTGTCGGTGTGTGTGTGTGTGTGTGTGTGTGTGTGTGTGTGTTGTCGGTGTGTGTGTGTGTGTGTTGTCGGTGTGTGTGTGTGTGTGTGTGTGTGTTGTCAGTGTGTGTGTGTGTGTGTGTGTGTTGTTGGTGTGTGTGTGTGTGTGTGTTGTCGGTGTTTGTGTGTGTGTGTGTGTTGTCGGTGTGTGTGTGTGTTGTCGGTGTGTGTGTGTGTGTGTTGTCGGTGTGTGTGTGTGTGTTGCTGGTTTTTGTGTGTGTGTGTGTTGTCGATGTGTGTGTGTGTGTTGTCGGTGTGTGTGTGTGTGTGTGTGTGTGTGTGTGTGTGTTGTCGGTGTGTGTGTGTGTGTGTGTTGTCGGTGTGTTGTGTGTGTGTGTTGTCGGTGTGTGTGTCTGTGTGTTGTCGGTGTGTGTGTGTGTGTTGTGTGTGTGTGTGTGTTGTCGGTGTGTGTGTGTGTTGTCGGTGTGTGTGTGTGTGTTGTCAGTGTTTGTGTGTGTGTGTTGTGTGTGTGTGTGTTGTCAGTGTGTGTGTGTGTTGTCGGTGTGTGTGTGTGTGTTGTCGGTGTGTGTGTGTGTGTGTTGTCGGTGTGTGTGTGTGTGTTGTCGGTGTGTGTGTGTGTGTGTTGTCGGTGTGTGTGTGTGTGTGTTGTCGGTGTGTGTGTGTGTTGTCGATGTGTGTGTGTGTGTGTTGTGTGTGTGTGTGTTGTCGGTGTGTGTGTGTGTTGTCGGTGTGTGTGTGTGTGTGTTGTCGGTGTGTGTGTGTGTGTGTGTGTGTGTGTGTGTGTGTGTGTGTGTGTGTGTGTGTGTTGTCGGTGTGTGTGTGTGTGTTGTCGGTGTGTGTGTGTGTGTTGCCGGTGTGTTTGTGTGTGTTGTCGGTGTGTGTGTGTGTGTGTTGTCGGTGTGTGTGTGTGTGTGTTGTCGGTGTGTGTGTGTGTGTGTTGTCGGTGTGTGTGTGTTTGTTGTCGGTGTGTGTGTGTGTGTGTGTTGTCGGTGTGTGTGTGTGTGTTGTCGGTGTGTGTGTGTGTGTGTGTGTGTGTTGTCGGTGTGTGTGTGTGTGTTGTCGGTGTGTGTGTGTGTGTGTTGTCGGTGTGTGTGTGTGTTGTTGGTGTGTGTGTGTGTGTTGTCGGTGTGTGTGTGTGTGTGTTGTCGGTGTGTGTGTGTGTGTTGTCGGTGTGTGTGTGTGTGTGTGTGTTGTCGGTGTGTGTGTGTGTGTTGTCGGTGTGTGTGTGTGTGTGTGTTGTCGGTGTGTGTGTGTGTTTATGTGTTGTCGGTGTGTGTGTGTGTGTGTTGTCGGTGTGTGTGTGTGTTTATGTGTTGTCGGTGTGTGTGTGTTGTCGGTGTGTGTGTGTGTGTGTGTGTTGTCGGTGTGTGTGTGTGTGTGTTGTC
Source organism: Salmo salar (assembly GCF_965601325.2). Classification (NCBI taxonomy): domain Eukaryota; kingdom Metazoa; phylum Chordata; class Actinopteri; order Salmoniformes; family Salmonidae; genus Salmo; species Salmo salar. Next base: position 277,026 of record NW_027675368.1, read on the forward strand.
GGTGTGTGTGTGTGTGTGTGTTGTCGGTGTGTGTGTGTGTTGCCGGTGTGTGTGTGTGTGTTGTCGGTGTGTGTGTGTGTTGTCGGTGTGTGTGTGTGTGTGTGTTGTCGGTGTGTGTGTGTGTGTTGTCGGTGTGTGTGTGTGTGTGTTGTCGGTGTGTGTGTGTGTGTGTTGTCGGTGTGTGTGTGTGTGTGTGTTGTCGGTGTGTGTGTGTGTGTTGTAGGTGTGTGTGTGTGTGTGTTGTCGGTGTGTGTGTGTGTTTATGTGTTGTCGGTGTGTGTGTGTGTGTGTTGTCGGTGTGTGTGTGTGTTTATGTGTTGTCGGTGTGTGTGTGTGTGTGTTGTCGGTGTGTGTGTGTGTGTGTGTTGTCGGTGTGTGTGTGTGTGTGTTGTCGGTGTGTGTGTGTGTGTTGTTGGTGTGTGTGTGTGTGTGTGTGTGTTATCGGTGTGTGTGTGTGTGTGTTGTCGGTGTGTGT
>NW_027675368.1:290000-292500 GCF_965601325.2 Salmo salar
TGTGTGTGTGTTGCCGGTGTGTGTGTGTGTTGTCGGTGTGTGTGTGTGTGTGTTGTCAGTGTGTGTGTGTGTGTGTGTTGTCGGTGTGTGTGTGTGTTGTCGGTGTGTGTGTGTGTGTTGTCGGTGTGTGTGTGTGTGTGTTGTCGGTGTGTGTGTGTGTGTGTTGTCGGTGTGTGTGTGTGTGTGTTGTCGGTGTGTGTGTGTGTGTGTGTTGTCGGTGTGTGTGTGTGTGTGTGTGTTGTCGGTGTGTGTGTGTGTGTGTTGTGTGTGTGTGTGTTGTCGGTGTGTGTGTGTGTTGTCGGTGTGTGTGTGTGTGTGTTGTCGGTGTGTGTGTGTGTGTGTGTGTGTGTGTTGTCGGTGTGTGTGTGTGTGTTGTCGGTGTGTGTGTGTGTGTTGCCGGTGTGTTTGTGTGTGTTGTCGGTGTGTGTGTGTGTGTGTTGTCGGTGTGTGTGTGTGTGTGTGTTGTCGGTGTGTGTGTGTGTGTTGCCGGTGTGTGTGTGTGTGTTGTCGGTGTGTGTGTGTGTGTGTTGTCGGTGTGTGTGTGTGTGTGTTGTCGGTGTGTGTGTGTGTGTGTGTGTGTTGTCGGTGTGTGTGTGTGTGTTGTCGGTGTGTGTGTGTGTGTGTTGTCGGTGTGTGTGTGTGTGTTGTTGGTGTGTGTGTGTGTGTGTGTTATCGGTGTGTGTGTGTGTGTGTTGTCGGTGTGTGTGTGTGTTGTCGGTTTGTGTGTTTGTGTGTGTGTGTTGTCGGTGTGTGTGTGTTGTCGGTGTGTGTGTGTTGTCGGTGTGTGTGTGTGTGTGTGTTGTCGGTGTGTGTGTGTGTGTGTGTTGTCGGTGTGTGTGTGTGTGTGTGTGTTGTCAGTGTGTGTGTGTGTGTGTTGTCGGTGTGTGTGTGTGTGTGTGTGTGTTGTCGGTGTGTGTGTGTGTGTTGTCGGTGTGTGTGTGTGTGTGTTGTCGGTGTGTGTGTGTGTTGTCGGTGTGTGTGTGTGTGTGTGTGTGTGTGTTGTCGGTGTGTGTGTGTTGTCGGTGTGTGTCTGTGTTGTCGGTGTGTGTGTGTGTTTATGTGTTGTCGGTGTGTGTGTGTGTGTGTTGTCGGTGTGTGTGTGTTTTGTGTTGTCGGTGTGTGTGTGTGTGTGTGTTGTCGGTGTGTGTGTGTGTGTGTGTTGTCGGTGTGTGTGTGTGTGTTGTCGGTGTGTGTGTGTGTTGTCGGTGTGTGTGTGTGTGTGTGTGTTGTCGGTGTGTGTGTGTGTGTTGTCGGTGTGTGTGTGTGTTGCCGGTGTGTGTGTGTGTTGTCGGTGTGTGTGTGTGTGTGTTGTCAGTGTGTGTGTGTGTGTGTGTTGTCGGTGTGTGTGTGTGTTGTCGGTGTGTGTGTGTGTGTTGTCGGTGTGTGTGTGTGTGTGTTGTCGGTGTGTGTGTGTGTGTGTTGTCGGTGTGTGTGTGTGTGTGTTGTCGGTGTGTGTGTGTGTGTGTGTTGTCGGTGTGTGTGTGTGTGTGTGTGTTGTCGGTGTGTGTGTGTGTGTGTTGTGTGTGTGTGTGTTGTCGGTGTGTGTGTGTGTTGTCGGTGTGTGTGTGTGTGTGTTGTCGGTGTGTGTGTGTGTGTGTGTGTGTGTGTTGTCGGTGTGTGTGTGTGTGTTGTCGGTGTGTGTGTGTGTGTTGCCGGTGTGTTTGTGTGTGTTGTCGGTGTGTGTGTGTGTGTGTTGTCGGTGTGTGTGTGTGTGTGTGTTGTCGGTGTGTGTGTGTGTGTTGCCGGTGTGTGTGTGTGTGTTGTCGGTGTGTGTGTGTGTGTGTTGTCGGTGTGTGTGTGTGTGTGTTGTCGGTGTGTGTGTGTGTGTGTGTGTGTTGTCGGTGTGTGTGTGTGTGTTGTCGGTGTGTGTGTGTGTGTGTTGTCGGTGTGTGTGTGTGTGTTGTTGGTGTGTGTGTGTGTGTGTGTGTGTTATCGGTGTGTGTGTGTGTGTGTTGTCGGTGTGTGTGTGTGTTGTCGGTTTGTGTGTTTGTGTGTGTGTGTTGTCGGTGTGTGTGTGTTGTCGGTGTGTGTGTGTTGTCGGTGTGTGTGTGTGTGTGTGTTGTCGGTGTGTGTGTGTGTGTGTGTTGTCGGTGTGTGTGTGTGTGTGTGTGTTGTCAGTGTGTGTGTGTGTGTGTTGTCGGTGTGTGTGTGTGTGTGTGTGTGTGTTGTCGGTGTGTGTGTGTGTGTGTTGTCGGTGTGTGTGTGTTGTCGGTGTGTGTGTGTGTGTTGTCGGTGTGTGTGTGTGTTGTCGGTGTGTGTGTGTGTGTCTGTTGTCGGTGTGTGTGTGTGTGTTGTCGGTGTGTGTGTGTGTTGTCGGTGTGTGTGTGTGTGTTGTCGGTGTGTGTGTGTGTGTGTTGTCGGTGTGTGTGTGTGTGTGTTGTGTGTGTGTGTGTTGTCGGTGTGTGTGTGTGTGTGTTGTCGGTGTGTGTGTGTGTGTGTGTGTGTTGTCGGTGTGTGTGTGTTATCAGTGTGTGTGTGTGTGTGTGTGTGTGTGTTGTCG